>NC_133349.1:10511006-10611006 GCF_030506205.2 Paramisgurnus dabryanus
AATCGGGACGAAAGGCGAGGAACACGAAGGAGGATGCACATGCAGGTTACGAACAAAAATTACATTTATTCAAAAAAATAACATCAGACAAAACACGAGCAAACCAACAGGCAGGTAAAACTGGAACAAAACAGAACACGGAGCACAACTGACAGGTAACAGGCGACAATGAACCGGTGAGTGAATGACAGAAAACAAGGGTATAAATACACAGACAATCAAACAAGGAATAGGTGTAATGAGTTAATGTAATCAGTCAATGAAAGTCCAGGTGACAAGGATCAGAGACAAACACAAAACATGACACGGATCGGACCATGACATAAGCCCCCCCCATAAGGAGTGGCTCCCAGACACTCCACCACGACACAAAAACACAAGTCCAGGTGGGCAGATCTGGGGGAGGGACGGAGGGCTCAGAAGCCCAGGCGGAACCGGCAGTGCGGAGGTCCAGGGCGGGTCCATCCACAACGGACCACCATCACTGGACCAAACAGCGCTCTTCTTTGGCCATCTTGGGCCAGGCAGAGAGTTCAACCACCGAGGGAACCGGCTTAGAAGATTCGACCAACGCGGGAACCGAAGATTCAACCGTCACAGGAATCGACCCAGGAGGTTCAACCATTAGAGGAACTGACTTGGAAGGTTCGACCATCACAGCAACTGACGTAGAAGATTCGACCATTACAGGAGCCGACTCGGAAGACTCAACCAACACAGGAATCCACCCAGAAGGCTCGACCGCTACAGGAACCGACTTAGAAGGTTCAACCGTCACGGGAACTGACCTTGTCCCCACCGTTGAGTAACCCGCTGCATCCATGTATGACCGGTTCATCTGCCAGGAATGGTGGTGGATGAACCCAAGTGCAGACAGCTCTCAACTCAAAATACTTTTATTAATAAACAAAAACTCCCTCGAGGGGGTAAACAAGACAAGAATTAAATAAAAGACATGGCAAAACCAAGACAAGAACTCCTGACAGTGTCACACACAAATACAATGATCCGACAAAGACAAGAGACACAATGGCATATAAATAGGGGAACTAATAAGGGGACAATAACAAACAGGTGAGAAAACTAATCAAAGATAATAAGGAAACAGGAGGGTAAGGTTAAAACTAAAGACAGGAGAGCATGAGCCACACATACTGTAGGTCACGTGACTCTCCACACAAACACAGAACACGCATACTGGGGTGTCAGGATCCCGGCACCAGAAACAAGACTAAATACACTTAATAACATTCGGGATCCTGACAATAACCATCTAAGTCAGTCATTTTTAAACTGTTCCCAGTTTAAAATGTAAACTTTTATCTAATTAGTTGTACATCTCATGTTAAAATGCTATTTTAAATCTTAACCTCTTGAAAAGCACCCCCACTCTAGCCCAATCCATGAAAAGACCTACTTTCACTAAAATGGTTGTTTTTAATGGCAGTTTAACTGCAGGTTTACATGTTTACTAGAACCTTAAGTGTAATCTCATATACAGTGTTACGACGCAAATAGTCCGCAGATTGTATATTACATTCAATTACAAAATGTTAATGTGAAATCTGATGTAAACAACAGACTATACATCTATATTTAATGGATTATAAGAATTTGTGGACAAAAATGGTCATTGGATGTATTAAAGGAATATTCAATTTTCTTAAAAAAAGATCCAGATAATTTACTCACCACCATGTCATCCAAAATGTTGATGTCTTTCTTTGTTCAGTCGAGAAGAAATTATGTTTTTTGAGGAAAACATTGCAGGATTTTTCTCATTTTAATGGACTTTAATGGACCCCAACATTTAATACTTAACTCAACACTTAACAGTTTTTTTGCAACGGAGTTTCAAAGGACTATAAACGATCCCAAACGAGGCATAAGGGTCTTATCTAGCAAAACGATTGTCATTTTTGAAAAAATAAAAATAACAAATATACACTTTTAAAGCACAACTTCTCGTTTAAATCCGGTCGTGATGCGCCAGCTGACCCCACGCAATACGTCATGACGTCAAGAGGCCACAGAGGACGAACGCGAAACTCCGCCCCAGTGTTTACAAGTGTTGAGAAAGAGGACCGTTCCTACGTTGTTGTATGTCAACTGATACTAATTAATGTCTTTGTGTCAGTTTATTGTTTAAAATGGTCCGCAAATGTGCGTTTTATATATGTTACACGTGACCTTCCTACGTCACTACGCATTTACGTTAGGTCGCGCTGGACCGGATCTGGACGAGAAGTTGTGCTTTAAAAGTGTACATTTGTTATTTTTATTGTCAAAAATGACAATCGTTTTGCTAGATAAGACCCTTATGCCTCGTTTGGGATCGTTTAGAGTCCTTTGAAACTCCGTTGAAAAAAACTGTTGCGTGTTGAGTTAAGTGTTAATTGTTGGTGTCTATTAAAGTCCATTAAAATGAGAAAATCCTGCAATGTTTTCCTCAAAAAACATAATTTCTTCTCGACTGAACAAAGAAAGACATCAACATTTTGGATGACATGGTGGTGAGTAAATAATCTGGATTTTTCTTTTAAGAAAATGGAATATTCCTTTAAATTAATATTCACACATCTGAAACAGACTGGATAACTAGTGATGAGGTGCTGTAACTTACACAAAAGATTAAATGGCTGAAACACAGTGAGAAGCATATGCTGTCATGCTTCTGATCACATCATAAATAACTTGCACAGCCAATTTCATTATGATTGATAACATTTAAGGCAGCAACCATTTTTTAAATGGTACATACATTTCTGATCTAAATTTCTCTTGCTTGACATATTGGATTTATTTTGTCACTGCGCTTGGCACAAAGCCTTATGAAATTGCCTTCCAAAGGCAATGCGATGCTGCCAAAACAGTGTAGCATTATTAAGATCCCAGCTTTCGTATCCGGAGGAGCACAGCTATGATGTCTATATTGCGGTCTCTATGGGCAGCTCCCTATAGGTTTTGGAACAGAGCTACACTGTAAGTCATGCACACTAACAGTAAAACATTTTACATTGCTGCTTAGAGAGGAAACACTGGAAAACAAATGTTTCATCGTGCATTTTTCATGAGCGAGTTGTACTTTGTTAGAATTTGTAGAAAATAACAAAGACACTGTGTTGATGTTTTCATTTATAACACTTGTCTTATATTTTTATATATATATATTTTTTTGGAGGTAAGCAGTGCATACCCAGTCATTTAGTCTCATTTCTCGGTTCATTTAGCGGTATTGTTTTAGTCCAGTAAGCTCTTGAAGAAGGGCCCATCAGGGCTCCTATTAGCAACAGCTACTTTCAATAATTCACATTAATGACTTGACTAATCAAGCAAATTGCTTTAACATTTTCTGAGTAGTAGCACTCACTAAACTGAAGAATGGAGCGAACGGTAGCTTTGAGTTAGAGGTTTGCCCGCTATTACTAATAGATTTTGACCATTACTATCCGCTGTTTATTGATTTTATGCGGTGCAACATTAATGCTAAATGTGTCTAGGGGAATAGGAATCACAGCACTGGATCTTATCTGGCATTTATTAATGAAATAAAACGCTCCTCTCTGCACCACTGCTTTGGCAGAACAACAAGAACGACATTCATTTTATTTTGTCCGTCATCGTAAATAGGATGTACCGCATAAATATGCACAGTTACCTTGGTGACCGTCATTATTCATTCATTAGTGGAGCTTGTGTTCACCTTGCTGGTACACTAATGACAACTTACCCGTTCCAAAAAACAGCCTTGTAGTGTGGATGTCAGCCTTGTAGTGTGGCACCATGTCCCTTAACAGTGCACAAAAAACATTTCTTCAAATATATAAATGATCCTCTTTTAAATTCTGTGCTTAGTAAACATGCACATGGGGATACTGGACAGGTGACAGGTGACACTCTTTTATATGGAAGCCTATGTTTAGTAAGTAAAATAGACATTTTTAAAAAACGGTGCCAGTATTTCACTTTATTTTAACCTTATTTTCTTTGTTTTGAGAAATCTTCTACTTTTTTGGCTTGTACCTATCACGATGTATTCACTGTGACAGAGCCGATCCTCCCTAAACGCAGGCTACGCGAGCTGCGTAGGGCCCCGCACCACTTGGGGGCACCCTTGGTCTTAACTTCATGCAGCGCTGCACAGACCAGCTGGCGAATGACATCATTGTGCCGCAGGAGCCATTCAAAATTATAACAAGCAGTCTGATCTTACGATACTTTAATTCCAGTTGTCAGTCCATCTATGCAGCTCCGCATGCGGTTAACACGCCTATCAACATGCGTCTTCATTCTGATATTAAAGCTATCCGCCCCGAGCAGGAAAGACAAGCACCATGAAGATAAAGTAAAAAGATTAAGAACAACAAATTCCTATTTAGTCTTGACTTCCCATGCAATGGATTTATAATAAACACTGCAATCCCTACACTGTAAAAAAATTCCGTAGAAATTGCAGCTGAGTTGCCGGTAATTTACCGTAGATTTACATTTATGTTTTTTTCTGGCAACATTTTGTTCAAAGTTAAATGAAAATTAAACATTTACAAGTCTTTATCTTTACAGAGTAAAACTAAAAAACAGCATCAAGCAAAACATTCTGGGAAACAAAATCTGGACCAAAAAACAGAAAAAGGTTGATGATGATTTCTGGTTCCCAGAATGCTTTGCATGAGGCTGTTATTGTATAGTTTTATTCTGTAAAGATAAAGACTTGTTAATATTTGAAATTAATTTAACTTTGAACAAACTCTTGCCAGTAAATAACATAAATGTAAATCTACGGTAAATTACCGGCAACCCAGCTGCAATAACATTGAAATTTCTACATAATTTTTTTACAGTGTAGATGCAGTTTTAGTCCAGTGTGTTTTGTTAGAAGTGCTTGTATACATAAAAAAACATTTATTCATGCAAGATGTTTTGTGACTCCTGTTAGCATTTTAAAACAATGCATATTAGGTCTAATGTCTGCATATTTAGAAAATAATTTATGTATTTTGGTGTGTTTATCTGTGGAGTCTGGTCACGCCTTAGTTTTTAAACAAATTGGAAAATCTTGTTGAGTTATTTGTTATAGTTTATCTAATAGCTATTTTGGTTTTATTTTATTAATAATTTTAAAATTGTTTCCCTGATAATCTATATCTCTTAAAAAAATCTAAGTACTAATGTAAAAGATTAAGGACTTTTCAGATAACGTCTGTCAGTGTTATAATTAGAAAGTATTCTGATGAGTGTCACATAAGATAATACGTGTTTTAGTTAACATTTTGTTTAAAGCTACATTTAAGCAGATAAGGTTAATGTTTTTTATGAACGCAATGAAAGGGCCCCCTCACAAAGTTGCTTAGGGCCCCAGAAGGTCAGGATTGGCTTTGTACTGTGAGAAAACGAAGTGTAGACCCAAGTGCAGTTTTATTAAATAAAGTAACATGAACAAACATAAACATGGCATGATGAGAACCTTCAGTAAATACACTGAAATTAAACAAAGCTAGACAAAGGACAATGGGAAACACAATGGCTTTATTGGGACAAGGAACCAATCAGAACACGGCACATCAGGGAAAGGGAAACAAGAGACAACCATTACAATAAACATTTCAAAATAAAAGACATGAACATGAAACACAGAACCTCATAATAAAAGACCAACACAACTCTTAAGTCCAATTTATAGTCGTGCGTAAGGTCTATGCCATAGCTACGGCGTAGGTTATCAGTAGCCTCTGTGTAGCCTGACGCGCACCTCGCCAAATTTTTAACTGAGCGTCAGTTCTACGCGGACCGCAAGCACTGTGATTGGTCCACTAGAACCCCTCCCGCCAAAAAACTGCGTCATAGGTATTTCCGTTTGCGATGGTGAGAACAAAGATGGGCAAAGTTTTTGTGTGTGTCATTCACCACAACAGCAAAGCGACTTTGCATGACCCACCTTATCCTACTGTGTGACCCATATGTGGGTCCCGACCCACAGTTTAAAAAACTTTGCTTTATAAAGTATTTATGTATTTCATAAATGAAGAACACTTTCACAACACATTGGTTAACTTTCAAGAATTTAAAGTTAAATTTTCCTTTGTTTTATATTGTAAGGTTTATTAGGTCAGCCAGGTATTATCGATTTGTGTGAATTTCAGGATTCATTTCTCCTAATAAACACTTTATAGTTTTACAATCTCAGCACAAGGTTTACAATGTTAAATCTTACTGTAATACTGTGAATACTTTAACAGTCTGTTTTTGGAAGCAAGTTATGTTCCAATAATATTAAATGCATTAATTTAGCTTGGGAATGCAATTTAATAACGCTTATTCACTTAAACACATGTGATAGATAGCATTTTCTCCAAAATCTCCCTATAAACTAGAAAAGGCTAATTTCTATACAATGAGCCATGTAGAGAGCGCCCATACAGTTATATCATAACATTATGTGGTTTATGAGGCAGTGAAGTGTTACATGAGCTGCCTGTTAACTGATTATCCTCAGCTCTGCTAATGACAACCTGAACATACAGAAAGTAATTTTCTTCCTGATGACTAAAGGGCAAAATCATATCACGTGTAGATTGGAGAGACAATGGCCTTCGGTGACTATTGACCAGAAAACAACCTGTGGCACACGTGAACCATTCAAGGTGAGAGGTGACGTGTTCAGGCAAAATGTAGCTCTGTAATTAAG
Source organism: Paramisgurnus dabryanus (assembly GCF_030506205.2). NCBI lineage: Eukaryota > Metazoa > Chordata > Actinopteri > Cypriniformes > Cobitidae > Paramisgurnus > Paramisgurnus dabryanus. The sequence continues at coordinate 10,517,692 of NC_133349.1, forward strand.
CCACGTCAACCGTGATATTCCGGATTTGGAGCGCGGGGAATGGGAAGCGGAATACAACAGAATTGGAAGTGACAGCTTGAGACTGGGGAAAGAGCGTACTTAAAAGGCCTTGACTCATAAAACATTCATTTACTCATGTACTGACAAGATAACTCAACAAACGCACAAATCAGAGACAATTATCAAGGCAGCAAGTGCAAACACACAGAAGTAAGTGTGAGCGCACACAAGACACACACGCATATATACACATGCATATACACACTCATCCATTGACTTTAAACGCATCTGACATTAAACAGATTTTTCATGCGAGCACATTTCAACAAACTTGATTTCCTTTGACCTAAGTTGTTTCACGCCACACCAAACTTTCTTTTCATTGAACCGAGACGCACTGCAAAATATTTGATTTTTACGTTAACCAATGAGTCCTTGATTTATTAAAAATATTTGCAATAGATTAGAAATGAAAGGTATGGTACATTGACCAAATCTCTTCTGCTTGCCGCTACAGAAATCCTAATTATGCAACAACAGAAGCTCAACCGCACTAACCACTGAAGAAAACATTGGTTAGTAATCGGATTATCTGTCATTTTTTGTGACATATTGTGTAAATTCTGCTCTGTTTCATAATACAGTGACTTAATAAAGGACTGAGAAAACCCCAGTGGCAATCCAGGCTCATGTATTACCTTCTGTTTATATATTTGAGATAGTCGTATGCTTTTTATAGCATGCAAGAAGTTTATACATTTTTTTAAATCCTCTTGGCTCGAAAACCTGACACATACAGGCACAATCATTCTGATGGAGTATATGTGTGTATATGTGTGTTTATGTGTGGGTTGTGATTACCATTGGTAAGGAGATGGTACGGTGACTGTGCCCATCTCTATTACCTCAGATAGGAAGCACAATGCTTTTCCCAGAATTTGGTTTCTTAGAAGAATAGAAGCAGAAGTCAGAAGCAGATGCAAAATTGCTACACAGATGGGTGAAGTTACTGTTTCTGTTGTCTACATTGTGTTTTACAGGAAAATTATGCTTTCTTAATAAGCTTGACGTTTTTTTCTTCTCTTTTTTGTTTTTCTTTAGAAATTGCATACACTAGTATCTGAAACAATCCTTAATCCCCAAACCAATTTCTATTATCCCTTTACATACCAATTATCCAAACAGTGTATAATGGAAATGGAACTGACTATTTTTACGTATTTTTTTATGCAAAGCGATTAGACCATTTATTTACCATTTCAGAGTTATTATATCACGTCTGATTTTCACAAATACTACATTTACTGTATATTTAACATTACAGAACAAACATGATACTTTGTAGTAGGGGAGAGCGGGGCACAACCTAACGCTTTTTGGTTTTGGCTCATCATTTCATTATGATTTCAATCTTTGATGTAACCTTATTCAATCAATATTAAAGATATAAACAAAAATACATTTGACACATGATTTTTGATAAGACAGGCACATTTATTTTGTTGGCAGCCAGCAATCATTCGTGTGTAGCCTATTTAAACAACCACAAGAATTACGGTAACGTTAGCGGTTTACATATCGTAAGTGCTGAGGGGTTAGTTGTATCACAGCATTACAATTGACTCCGCTGAGTCAAAATATTTTCAAGCCCAACATGACTTATTGGATTAACTCAATAAAATTGTGGGCAGGATTTCCATCCAATGTGAATGTGTACCCCTAACTCATAAAAAAACTGCATTACACAATAAATTATATTGAGTTAGTCCAACTCAATTTTAAGTGAATGGCAATACTCAATTAGTTGCCTCAACTGAATTTAGTGTAGTCTGAATAACTCAATTCTGTTATTTTATATAAACATTTTAATGTCATCCTAATTAGCATCAGCACATGTTAGCATGCTAATAATAATAACATATGATACTTTGGATGAGCATGTGAGAAGAGACTGATCTCCAAACAGGCATTAACACAGTTAGTGCTCATTGACAGAAATACGTGACATCCATAACCTAACCACAAGCGCCACTCTTCTGCACGATGGTAACCAAACAATTTGAAAAAAATATAACACAAACGCTTCTAAATCAATAAGATAAACGGACATTAAACACTATTAAGTCTTTCTCTTTAACTAAAAATGCATAAAATGACACTTAATTAAAAAAATTACTCTCCAAGAGCAGTTGCATGCAAAGCATGCTGGGAAATTATTTTTCCAGAACCCAAACTCAAACTAATAGTGTTAACACAATTAAAAAGAAATCAATAAATAAAAGTTCATATTTATTTTGTGTTAGACTAATTAAATATATATACTTATTGCTCTTAATGAGGTATTTTAAATTAATTGAACACAATTTTAATGTGTCATTTCTAAGAAGGGCTTTTCATTTTTTTGAGTGGGAGCTGCAGACATATTTTAAAATGATGCTATGTTTTAGTCAACAAAACACTGATTAATATGACATATCTTACACACCCAACTTAGAAACCGAAAAAAAAAAAATATGATGAAAAAACGTACTTACATGCCACCAAAACACTCGTTCATCAATAACTCTGGAAAAACATTATACATTTCCAATAATTTGCGGGAGATCGTCTTTTGGCAGCGTGAAAAAAACCCGGAAAAACAAAACGCTCAACCTTGTGCAACAATGTAAACAGTCCGTGTTACAACTAACCCCGCCTTAGTTTTTGCCCCACGCACCCCTACTTGACAGCACTTGATTGAAGCCCCAGCTGTGTATTGAAAAACAAGGTATAGTTTGCACTTACGGGGTTATTTTGAGAGGACTTCCACCATCAAGAGCTTCTGTCACCACAGACCTGTCACACCACAAGTGCCGCAGCAGAAATAACTCAATTTAATTGGCTGCCACGAGCAATCGAGCAAATCGAGGCTGAATCAATCAAATCGATCCATTTCTAGTAACCGAAATTTCTGAGTAGAAAATATTGGCCCTCTATGGCCACGGGGGTGACGGATGATCAATTTCTGCAACATAACCCATTTATTCACATAATTTAGTTCTTCTCCCTGTTGCTATGTTACCATTGAATATATATACAACGAAATTCCCCTCAGGTATAGTTAGAAATCACGCAACTAATGAAACGCAAAGTGCGACCTGCAAAACTGATGTATTTCTTCACCCAGAGGGCAATTTTTAAATTTGCCAGTCCCAAAAACACAGATATAGAGAAATCATACAAAGAAAGGGCACAGGTTCATGTTCACAACCCTTCAGTTTCCTATGCCCACAATTTAAACCGATCGCTTTAGAAGGAAATCAAGCATAAATCGCAAAAAAACGCATCATTGCCTGGCTATCAGTTGCACACAAGTAAACATAGATCAGAAACGTGTGATAAAAAAAGAGGGGGGATCCTGGCTATTTTTGTCATGCTCTCTGGAGTGTGTCAATGAGTTAGGCGGACACCTAAGCTGCAGGTGGGCTGTGAGGATGTCAGCCTGGGTTAGCAGGAAGGGGGCGGCACTACTATGGCCCAGTCTAAGGGTCCACAGTGGGCCCATCTATCATCTCAGAAAAGCAGCAAACAGGTCTACTGGGCCCTGGAGTGCACTCCCGCTCTGATTAGAGCTCCCATTGGGCTCGTGTTGACACATCCGGACAGAATCTCGGTAGATCTACAGTACAATACAGGCCCTTCTACACACATTAACAACCCACTTTCCAAAACAACAAACATGCAGTACGCCGATGGGATCTGAATCGACAGTCTTGTGCTGTGGGCACACAACGAGGGAGTTTGGGTAAAAGCCACTCTGAGCCTCAGCGATTAATGTGTTGTCAATAGAAGGGGGTGATAACAGATGGAGAACAAAGCAAAAGAAGGGTCTTCAAAGCGAAACAGCAGATGCTGTAGTCTTTCTTAAATTTTTGCTCTCAATACCTCTTTGATGCTTTTAGACTCACATACATTCAATGGCATGAACAGAAAATCACAGTTTTGGGGTAGTGACAGTAGTTTTGCTGAGCAACACATGCAGTTGACTGTGGGGGAGAACTGGGGGGAAAGTAACGCGGGGTGAAAATAACAAAAAGCAATTTTCTCAGAGCCCTGATTAAATTTGCATTCCAAACTATGAAAGCATCTTAGTGTTAATTTCGTCAGACGAGACTATTATGTTCGTCAACTACCTTTTTCCATGACTAAGACGAGACAATGACAAGACTGCACAGATGTCAAAAAACGCTGACTAAAACTAAATTAACATGCATTATTGTTGACGAAAAAGACGAGACTAAAATGTTTTTTAGTATATTCAGCCGTTATGTTACGCCTTCAAAATACACTTAATGAGTTCGCCCTGTTGCTCAAGTTAGTACAGGTCTCATACTCCTGTTGCTGCCATCGAGCAAGAACACAACACCCATACATAGCAAACACGAGCACTGACATCATTTGTAAATGTGTCTCTTAAGGGCGCACTCACATTATCCAAACCAAACCAAGCCCCAGCGCGATTGTCACCCCTCCCTACTCCCCCAGATGCACGCACTCACACTGTACTTGTATCGATCCGAGTCCGGGCGCTTTCGTCATTAAGATGCGATTGTTTTGAAAAAAGCAGGAAGTAAAGCTCTCTCTTAACACTGGATCCCACCGTAATGATAAGTCTGTGTTTTTTATTCGGAGTCGTTTGGTGCGCGATTACAGACGAGACTTTTGGTTGACTAAAACTTGACTAAGATACCTCGATTATCTTTTGACTAAAACTAGACTACAATGACGAGACTTTTAGTTGACTAAAACTTGACTAAGATACCTCAATTATCTTTTGACTAAAACTAGACTAAAACGACGAGACTTTTAGTTGACTAAAACTTGACTAAGATACCTTGATTATCTTTTGACTAAAACTAGACTACAATGACAAGACTTTTAGTTGACTAAAACTTGACTAAGATACTTTGATTATTTTTTGACTAAAACTAGACTAAAACGACGAGACTTTTAGTTGACTAAAACTTGACTAAGATACTTCGATTATCTTTTGACTAAAACTAGACTAAAACGACGAGACTTTTAGTTGACTAAAACTTGACTAAGATACCTTGATTATCTTTTGACTAAACTAGACTACAATGACGAGACTTTTAGTTGACTAAGATACCTCTTTATCTTTTGACTAAAACTAGACTACAATGACGAGACCTTTAGTCGACTAAAACTTGACTAAGATACCTGGATTATCTTTTGACTAAAACTAGACTACAATGACGAGACTTTTAGTCGACTAAAACTTGATTTACAAAAAAAAGATATGTGAATGACTGAATATGACTAAAACTAACAAGGACATTTGGCACAAGACTGAGACTAAATTAAAGATAGGTGACAAAATGAACACAAAAGCATCTTTAGCACGCAACCCTTGACAGAGCTGACAAAAATCGTGTTATTTCGTCACCGTTTTGCGCGTGTAGGTCCAGAAAGCTGTTTTCAACAATGATAAGTAAATTCCTAAAGTGGTCATTTTTTCTTATATGTGTCGTGTTTCATGTGTTACAGTACTGATCAACCCAGAGGTTACTCTAACACATTCTGAAGTTTGCCTTCTCAATAGTTTTTCAAAATAATAGTCAATCGGGTTAAATGTCAGGAGTTCCTGTTGGGAAAATGTATATTATTCTAATTTTATCTAATTTAATATTCAGTGTTCATACTGTTGATTTTTTTTATTCTCAACAATTCAAGTTTATACTGTTTGGTTGCTTTTGAAACATTTGATGAAACTGAAATTTAAAATGAAAATTAATTTCATTATACACAGCATTTCAGCATACACAAAATCTATCTTGTTCTGTTGTGTTACTTTTAACAATTCTTTATTCATGTTCAAAGTGAAATTATACTGAAGTCGTTTTACATTTGTTCAAAATTCCACCTGGTATTGATAGACCACACTTGTGAGTTATTGACCACATTGAAAACAGTGTCTAAGACATCTTTAAAAATTACGTTTTTTTTTTTTTAAATGGTACCTTCGCCCCTGCGCTCCCCTAAAAGTTTACCAACCCATTTTGTTGACTAAGTCACCACTTGCAGAATTTGTACTAATATATAAGAGATCATTATTTATTTAGTAGCCTGCACTCTCAGATAAAGGTACAGAAGCGGTCACTGGGGCAATAAAAGCTGTACCGTTTCAAAAAGTACATTTTTGTCCCTAAAGAGTGCACAGTATTAGCACCTCAAAGGTACATATTATGTACCAAATGCATATCCATGTGTACCTAAATGGTACATATTAGGACATTTTTTTAAAGGGTACCGTCTCTGTGACAGGTTCTGTAAGAATACACAGTGCTTCGTAAGCTATATTAGATACTATATTCTGGTAGTAAAAATGGTCAAATGAAGGGTTTGAGCGAAGAGTCAAAAATAATGAATTGGTTTTAAGTGCAATCAAATCTATGTCTAATGAAATAATGGTTTCTGCCCGGAAGCATTAAGGATACCTTTACAGAAACAAAAAGGGGATGCAGCGATCCAATGCATTTAGAGGCCAATAAATTGAGCCCTTAGGCAGGCCTTTGGCAAGTCGGAAGCTATACATATGAAATATCTACAACATCATGGATTTGACATATGCTGGATATCTGGAGGGCAACACTGCGGATTGTAGAGCTCAGTTGAATTCCAGCTCGCATATATTTTCCCTGTGAATACAGGCATTGCGTATAAATATTTAATCAGCAATTATCAAGCAACTATGAAACCATGCTCTGTTCGCGCTCATTATTTGTTCTGCATGGCTTGCGCTTTTTTCCAACTGTGAATGCACATCATCATTCAGAGCCCTCACAGCTGTACCATGACTAATAATAGGGTTCTCAGGACACCTTCCTTACCGTGCACTCCCCACAAAGTAAACAATTTAGATATAATAAATACAGCATCTCCTCTGAGATTTCCAGACCAACATAAAGAATAAGTTTTTAAGAGTCTTTGTTTTAAAGAAATTATGCTGAGACTAAGGCAAGCTGTGGCACAGGTATATCTCGAAACTTTGTGCAAAATTACCTTGTGCACATGCAGAGAACATTTGTGCTCAAGTTCACGTATTATAATTACCTTTTATATCACATGATTCTCATCACAGGAACATGCAATAGCAAGGCAATGGCAACACGCATTATTAAGGTAAAGTAAATGGGGTCACCCGTTTGTGCACTTTTAAAACAGTCGCTTACTTAAAGCAATAAAATAGCATTTAGCATTTCGTGTGTTCTCATTACCTATATCTGAAAACTTCTTAAGAACAACTTTTTCGAACTCAGTTTTGACTTTTATCCAGGGATAAAGCGTGAACTCAACGAGAGATGGTGTCTGCAGCGTAGCGTTGCCAAGTCCTCTGCTTTTTTGAGTTTAGACTTGGGCTACTGTTTAAACCAGTGGCTCTCATGTCCAGTCCTCGGCCTCCCCTCCCAAAACATTTTAGATGTCTCCATGTATACCTGATTTAGTTCAAAAGTTCGGTTCGGATTCTATAGAATTCTTGTCGTAACCTTCAATTCAGTAGGATTGACAACATTTGTGCATGTAAACATAGCCATTGTGTGCATTTGGCACCCCAATGCGGGGTTAACCCCACGAAAGCAGCGCTAACAGCAATATTTACTGGAGTATAAAGTGTAATGTTGGTAATGGGCAACAGCAAAACCAAAAACAACATAATTACGAAACACAAACAACAAAACCATTAAAACAGCCTTTTGGAGATTTCCCATGGCTATAATCCTCTTGTGGTAAAACATCTCGGGGAAGGGGTGGGGCTTTACCTCTAAATATTTTCCCCTTGTGTTCATCTAATAAGACTCTAAAATAAAGTTACTACTATCAATACACCTAAACCAGTATAAAACAGAAAATGTACCGCTTCAAACACATATCATTCAGCAAAAAATAAAACAACTGCAGTGCAAAATATAAGGTGTGTGATGGACAGCAGTACTAAAGGGCCACTAAGAACACAAACACGGGAAATGATTAGGAGCCGTCTGCGGGACAGTGGCGTGATTTCCCTCGCTGCTAGTGCTCGCTGCTGTTTGTCAGCTGTGATGGCAGCCGGCCTGCCAGCAACACTCAATCACTGCGTTTATGAATCCAAACCACAGTCAGTTACGTGGTGTGAAAATCCACAGAGGAGGGCCCGGAGCATCCGGCCTGTCACAGCCGGCGTCTTGGGGTTCTCCAATGGCAGATGAGATAGATTGCACGAGGAGGTGCTCACTATGAAATCTGCAAACTAGGATCTTCGGCTGCGCACAACAACAGCTACACACACTCTTAAAAATAAAGTTGCTATAAAGAATTCTTCCTAGTGATGACAATTTGGTTCCCTAATGAACCTTTCAGTTAAAGAACCATTTTTTTTACTTAAGAACTTTCTTTTACTTCAGTGCTGTTACTGTGCAAGAACAGCTCTGTACACTCTGAGATGGACAAATAAAGCCGTTGGGTTAAATTAACCCAAATTTTTTTTATATTTGACCCAAAAATAGGTTAATACGAACTGCCATTTTAGGTTGAAACAACCCCCAGCATTCGTACAATTACAATCCAACGGGATGGATTCGTCCCTTTTTGACTCCTTTACCAAATGAGTGTAAAAAAGTAACATAAACAAAGCCCCGCCCACATCCACTGGCTGACAGGTCAATTTTACTCAAAAGCTTTTCTAAATGTGTTTGTAAGCTAATGCTTTTTTAAACAAAAGCACATACTGTCTGTTGGTAATTGAGTTAGATGTTGTAGCTCATTTGCATTTAAAGGGACACTCCACTTATTTGAAAATATGCTAAGACTGACAGAAAATTAAAAGTTGTGATTTTCTAGGCAGATATGACTATAATCTCATTCTGGCGTAATAATCAAGGACTTTTCTGCTGTAACATGGCTGCAGCCGGTGCAAATGATTTACGTAGCGCCTGAAAATAGTCTTCTGCTATTGAAAGTAACCAAGGGGACTATTTTCAGGCGCTGCGTAATATTCCTACGCCTGCTGCAGCCATGTTACAGCAGCAAAGTCCTTGATTATTACGCCAGAATGAGAATATAGTTCCTAGCCATATCTGCCTGGAAAATATTTACTTTTAATTTTCCGTCGGTCTTAGTACACAATGTAACTACAGAAGAGTCAAGTTTTAAATAGGAAAAATATCAAAACTTTGTTTTTTTTTTGCGCGATGCTAATGGTCTAATCAGATTCAATGGATTATGCTAAGCTATGCTAAAAGTGTTACAGCCAGACCCGGAGATCAGCTGAATGGATTCCAAAACGGTAAAAATAAAATGTTTAACTCTAGGGGAGCTGGAAAATTAGCATATTTTCAAAAAAGCGGAGTGTCCCTTTAAAAGAAACACCAATGCATACAGTGCTTTTTTGCTCTCACCCAAATTGTGTATTTTGACATGTTATAACAAATGATGTGTGGGGTATTTTGAGCTGAACCTTCACAGACCCATTCTAGGCACACCTGAGACGTATATTACATCTTGTAAAAATTGGCATAATATGTGCCCTTTAACACGCTTTGCTACGCGAATGCTTATGGAGTAAGAAAACACAGTAGGCAACATATATTATTTTGTTTTAGTCAGTGTTGCTCTGTTCCAAAACCTAAGACAAGCATAAGACAGACAGCTAATAGGATTTCACTATTTTGGTAATGTTCTAATATAACAGCGCTAAATCTGGTGTACAGATTTCATCGCTTCATGTGCTTCTAATCATTAGAGTAGACTGAACATTAGGAAGCCCTCAATTATCAACTCATCTGTAAATAAATCTGACTCGCAAATAAATAAATCTTATTTTCATATGCATAGCAGCTGTGGGTTTGAGCATTGAAATAAGACTGGAAAAGGCGTCCATCCACATGCATCTAAACCCATCTAACTCCTCCTCAGTTAGGATCACCTCCTCCAGGCTGTTTCCTCCTTGCAGAGCCTCGGGGCTTGAATGAATCTGACTGTCTGTCCTGTTATTGTGACTCCAGCTGTTTTGTCACTGGAAGGCGTAGATGCAGCTTGGCCTCTTGGGGAACGAGTTGTCTATTTCAATTTTTGAAGTGAAGTCTTGAATTTAATATACAGATTTAAACCATAGATCTCAACATCTCATCTCTGGGCGCTGTTTAAGGCGCTTGGTTATAGAGTTTGATGTACTGATGCTGATGATAATGTATTGTGATATATAAATATTATTTATTTGCATATATTATTTATATAGTCAGTATATCATTTATTATATGTATCTGTCAAAATGATTATTGCTTATACCCCGGGGCTGTTTATTGTTTTATTCTGATTGGTTGAGAAATGTTCCACGGTTAGGCATTATTTTTCGAAAAAACGCACAAATGTTTTAAAAAAACACCAGAGAAATGTCTAACTGTGGTATAAGTGGAATAATTGACAACGGTCTTTTGAATTGTTTGAAAATAATTCACCCACAGTGTAACAGTACTCGGCTTCGCGTCATGCTGTATTAACACCATGGATGTGCATTATTTTTTAATAATTCTATGGCCAATATTCAATTATTCCTTACATAATTTATAGAGCCAAACGTTTGACGCCAACAAAAGGGGTTATGGGTACCAGGATGCCACTAATTTGACATATAACATGGTTCCCCCACTTTAATTAACTTTAAATTCAAGGACCTTTCAAGGACTTTCCAGGTCCAATACTCTCAAATTCAAGGACTAAATGTGGGGACACATTTCAAGTGAGAGCAAGGTTACATTGTGTTACCTTTTAAGATACATTGTTACAGTTCCCTTTTGAGATAACTCGCGCTGTGTTACTGCGGTGACACTTTGGGGACGCCTCCAGGAGTAAGTGTGTTTGAATGTGTATATCAAATTCAACCAATGGTGAGGCTTAACGACAAAGACAGGGTGACGCGGGAGCCAGGAAGTTTATTGTTATCTGAATTATTGCCAAAGACGGCGTTACAGGGACGCAGGAAGTATGGCAAGGTAGACGCAGCGTCTCGTTCCCTTCTCAGGGAACAACAGTTACATACGTAACCCGAAACGTTTTCATTTGTCAAACACAACTATGCACAAAAGCATTTTGGTATGAATCAACATTCGCATACAGAAGATATAACTAACAGTTTAGCACGTGTGCTTAAAACGTCTTGAATTTTTATTTTGTTATCCTACACTACTCAGGGAATAATATGGATTTTTTTCAGAAAACTTCTTGCACAAAATAGATTCAAGAAATTTCAATGACCTGTATCTATGTATGTTTATTTTCAAAAACTTTCCCGGGCCTTGAATTTTTTTCCCCAGATTCACAAACTTGAGGATTTCAAGGACCCGTGGGAACCCTTATATAAGCTACATTGACTTGAGTTTGTGTGGTGTGTAATAGTCTGTTAGTTTTTGTGACAACCAGGGGTGCGTTTCCCAAAAGCATCGTTAGCCAATGAAGATCGTAAGTTCCACATTATTAACATCGGTCAACGATTTGGTGTTTCCCGAAACCATCGTTCAATCGAACATTCGCAAACTGCATCGCTAACTTGTGTCGTTGGAACGACAGCTCTTGACCTGTCGTTAGAAGGATCGTTTCCTTGTTATTATCAAATGTAGACTAACGTTGATCATGCTTTTGAACAAAATAAGCAAAAAACATGTAGAAAAGTCTATATCCATCATTCTTAATACATTACAATTTTATTTTACGTCTTTAAATTTGTAAACAGAAGGAAAGCGCTGCATTTGAAAACTGCGCATGTGCGCAGACCTACGAGCTTTAAGACCCTGGGGAATCCCTGGGAGGAGCGACGTACAGTAAGAGGGAACTTGCTGTGAAAATAAACTATAGATAACTAAATCACCATAACAAAATCAGTCTCCTGGTGCAATATATGTTATTTACAGCAATAATCTAACATTAAATCGATTTGCACAGATTAATTAGTACTTCACCTCCCACGTGAGATCATTAACTATTTTGTTAAACCAACATCGTTCAAACGACGAATGTGCGACAAAGTTATGCTTTCGGGAAACAGTCGTGACAAGGTAGTTTGTTTCTCCAATGATGCATCATACTATGGTCGTTCAGCAACGAGTTACGTCGTTGTTTGGGAAACGCACCCCAGACTGACTCTTTAGACTTTTAATCTGTTCTTGTTTTAAGGGACAATATGCAGAATTGTGAGAACTTTGTGAGAAAAAATTAAGCTAGGAGCTAAAAAATACATGCAATAACATGCCATTATGTAACTTGCTATCTGGCAAATTTGTAACACAAAATCTTGTTTCCTTGAGGATTCAAACAAGGGTTTAAACAAACCCTGTGAGCATCACTCCATGAAGCTGCATAGCAGTCCCAGGTCGCACAACTGGAAACAACCCTGCCAGCCAGCCAATCAGATTCCCTAAATTTGCCAACTCTTGCAGATTATAAAACTCATAACAGTCTGTGAAAGGTTCACAGGCTGTCAGCATATGTACTACTGAGACGGAGACCACTTTACTGTATTAATAATATTATATATTACTTGGAAGCCATGGTCCTCCAAGTTTTTGTTGAATTTAACATTGAATTTTTTTGTCAGAATTTTGACACTGCAAGTTCTGCAATAAGTTAAATAAATCAGAACTTATGTGAACTAAACACAGACTTCCACTGTATCATTTATCCCACGTTATCAACAAACACAGATGCAGCAATCTGGTTGTAGATGTTTGTTAAAATATCACCCCAGCAAGAGATCGTCTGTATTGTTTTGGCACGCTGTGGCAGCTGTGCTCTTTTATCACAGATCAGAAGCAATATAAACACGACGGCGAGATAACGCGCGTGCATTGTGTTTACTTTACAACGATTGTACCGCATCTCAAACAACAGAGGCTAAACGGACCCTATTAGAATAATAGCTTGAAGGACAATGGAGTGCACGAGGAACGCCGGTGGATGGGAAAGAGAGATGGAGAAAGCTGGCATGCGAAAGCACCGTCTACCACCTCCATGCATTGCAGATTTACCGATCTGTCTGCACTTTATGTGGACGAAATGGAAAAGAGAATGGTAGCATGTTTACAACGCCATAAACTTTTCGTTAAATTCCCAAGGACTCGACCACCCTGAAACAGCGTCAGAGCCGCCATAAAGCTCCGAGTAATGCCATCCTTTAAATCTGATGAAACATTTATTGATCTTTTTAGATCTTGTTTTATTTTCTTCCCCTTACTTTTACCTCTAGCACAGATATAGCTAAAGTCCAGCTAAAAGAAGGGATTTGCATCCAAAGGTATAAAAGCAAGAACTGTAATTGAAAGGGTTTCGGGAGGTCTTGCGGTTCTGTCTGAAGCTGGATGTGACAATGACCATTAAGACGTTTATTATAATTAAAATTCAATGAGATTAATGATTCTTGTAATTGTCTCATATACCCATGCCCTTTATTTTATTGACCACCTATGACATCATGACTGTGTTTACTGGGTTATCCTACGGTAATTATGTGAGTCTGGTTGGTATGCTGCAGTTCCTATACTATCATTTACAGTACTGTGAAAAAGTCTTAGGCCACCATCATTAGATTAGTTGTTTTTGCAATGGTATAGTGACCATATATTTATTTCTCAGTATAAGAATACAACCAGAAAATACAGGAAATTTGTATGCAGTATTAAAAAAAGAATACAATTATAATCTAAAGTATCAAGCATTTGGTGTGACCTTCCCTCACACTTGAGCAATAGCAGGAACCTGCAGACTCTTAAAGGAACACTCCACTTTTTAAAATATATATTCATTTTCCAGCTCCCCTAGAGTTGAACATTTAACTTTTATCGTTTTGGAATCCATTCAGCTGATCTCCGGGTCTGGCGCTACCACTTTTAGCATAGCTTAGCATAATCCATTGAATCTGATTAGACCATTAGCATTGCGCTAAAAAATAACCAAAGAGTTTCAATATTTCTTATTGAAGAAATCTTACACTGAAGGGGCTTATTTCACGATAACTACAGGCTGCCTCTACATTATCCCGCTTATTACACGGCTACTTGCCACATAAGAAAAAAAAACTGGACATGAATATGTATTTGAAACATTTTATTGGCATATTTGTTTTAAATTAACATTTTTATCCTTCTGCGAAACTTTGCACAGATGTATAAAATGATCGTAATAACTTATTAAGATCCTCTGCTTCATACTTGTCTGTCTCCATTTTTTTCTGTTTTAGCCAGTCTTTGAGAAGTTTTAATGCCCATTCTGTTTTTTTTTTTTTTTGGTGCTGGCTTCGTAGCTGTCATGCTCTATTTTGTCAAGTTCAGTCTCAGTAAGCTCTCTGTGTCTTGTCATTGTTCGTCCACTGTTTTAATGTTTTGTTTTTACCGTACATGTTAAAATTAATGTCAAAATTTTCCATTCTTAATTGTGGTTGTCCAGTGTTTGTCACAAGATGGTGCCAAACAGTAATCTTTGTTGGCGCGGAGGGATTTTAAACATACAAGTAGTACCGGCTATGCGTTATTACTTTGGAGCGGTTATTATTTGAAAAGAACGAACCTGCAAATGTCTCAACTGACCAATCAGAATCAAGCATTCCAGAGAGCCGTGTAATAAGGTTTACTAATGTCAGACACAGTTAGCTTTAGCTTTTTTTAATACAGTAGTGCTAACTGCAAGTGATTTGCCCGAACTAAGCATTGCACCACTAATTGTATTTCATTGCACAAACCTGAGACACAAAGTTCATTCAATAGAAATCAAATTCACCCCCAGGGATAAGATTCATAATGATGGTATTTTAATAAACGAGAAGAGATGTGTTTGTCCTCTAAAAGACAAACACCAACATTGATTATGTGTGCTGAATCGGTTGCATCAATAGTAATTAGTGTGTAAACTAATACAGTACACTTTTTAATGTTATCATATGCTTACTGGCAAATAATAGGACTGGCTGTTTACCTCATTATAAACTTATATTTTATTACCTTTAAAAGTTCATTATAAATCCATAAGTCAATAAACGTATGATATAATAATAACCAAGTTTAACTTTTGAATAATGTCTTTTTAAAAGGCTTGTTTGGTTATAACTTGTTCAAAGAGACTTTCTTTGAAGTGTTACCATGTCTAGACAAACAACATAGTTTTAATGACCATTATTAAAAGGGAGAGCAAAAAGCAGACTCCTTTAATTAAAAGGCCTGCTATGACATTAAGATCACATCACTATAATAATATATATTTACATTTACCATGCATTTGTTATTCTACTGGAACAGCTATAAAAGAGTGTCGAGCGAATGAAGCTCTGTCTGCACGTTCTTGATTACTTTTTTCTTTGTTGTCAGACCCCCTCACTCCTTTCATTTCAGCCGTGTTCATTATGCATGCAGGGCTATTTCAAATGAACTAAGTACTGTGTTTCAGAAAGGTTGATTAGAACATTAATTGTTCATATGGTGCGTTCACATTTAAAAAGCCTATTTTTTGCTGTTAATTATGCGAGGTTGCATAACAGACTGTTTTAATAACCCTAGCATCTAGTTTGGAAATAAGGCCTATGTCGCAATGTAATTAGAAAGGGGAAAAATCGGACTGCTCATTCATATTAAAAATGATTCGCTAAAATCATCACGCTTTGCCTTGTAGGAATATCCAATGATAAATAATGTTAAATGGTTTGCTTAATGTTTCAAGGCAATGGCATTCAAATCTTGTTTGTGGAAGTCCAGGTACAAAAAAACTGTCTTTGGGGTGGTATTAGTACTTAAAGGTGTGTATATTGGTACCAAACATATTTATTTCTGTACTTAAATGGTACCCATTAGGACATTTTTGAAGGGTACTGACCCAGTGAGAGCTTTTGTATAATTTTTTCCTGAGAGTGCAATGTATAGATCGGTCCAAAATGTTTAACACAGAACTTCTGTGTAGTGGCCATTGTATTGATTTTTGCCTTATTTTTTAAATAGGCTTTAAAAGAAAAGAATGTCGCTTGATTTTTATTCGAAAGGTACTGTGAACTTCAAGCTTAAAACAAGTTAAGAGGCGACTGGGAAAGTGCTCTGTTATTACAGGGAGTACAAGCACTTAATAGTGTGCTTCTTTGAATTAACCGATTTTCATAACAGAAAATGTACTAAAGTCTGCACCTATAAGTAAGACCAGCAGGTGAAATAGTCAGAAAGTTCAATGAGTTACTCAGAAAAAGCATATGGATGAACTTGAGCAGCGCTCTTGGTTTTCTGAAGACATTTCTGGCATGTTGTGTCATAATGAAGTACTGTATGACAACAGATTTATTCCCAACACTAATTATTTGTTCAGAGGTAATTTGTTATGATGAGAATGCAAAGACAGTGTATTTGTGTTGTAATTGAATAATACAAGAATAATAAATTGGTCAGATTCATTGCAGCAGCTGTTTTGGTGTTTGTTATATACCTCATCTAAATGAAACAACTTCACTGCATGCATGCACGCACACACATGCACACACACATACACACTCCTATCTTTGTGGGAACATTTGGTACCGACAACGTGATGATTACCAGTACTCACACACAAATGCATGCACACACACGCACACACACCATTTATTTCAATAATGCACTATTTTACAAAAATGATGTTGAAAGAGAAATGGTTTCAGACTCTCCCTAATTTGACAATAATAAACAACAATAATATGGTGTTATTTTCCATTAAAACGTTTTTATTTTGTTTTTGTCCGGCTGTTGTGTGGAACCAAATTTTCTCATCAGATGTTTACCTTAATAAAGTTACTTCATTTATTTATTTTCCTCTTTAGATGTAATGAAAATGTAGTTATGGTAAGATAACTGGTGTTATCAGATCCAGGCCTATGCTCATAACATATCTTGTTGCTCATGCAATCTTTATAAAACAAGGCTTTACAATTTCCTAAAGCTATTTTGGAACATATGTTTGAACAATGGCTCTTAAAACTTTTAAATGAATTTATTATACTGCTTAATTAAGATGTGATTCAGTGTATTAGAATTAATTTCCCTTGTGTTACAAAGAGATAAACTGATTTATCTTGCATTCATTCAGTGCATATTTCAATTAACTTTAGGAATGTTAGCTTGTAATGACATACCTCTTTTATTTAATTGATTTATTTATGTATTATACTACATCAGGTTTAATATACTGTATGGTATAAAAGCACACTAAGAGTCTGGGATTCTACATCTAATTTTAAAATGGAAATAAAGTATAAGACTTTTGAAAAATTAGATAACATAAATTCAAATAAAGTAAACATATATCACTATATAGCTCAGTGATAGAGCATTAGCATAAGTTCGAACCCAGGGAACAAACATACTGATAGAAAATGCATGCACTGTGAGTCACTTTGGATAAAAGCGTCTGCCAAATGCATAAATGAAAATGTAAATAAGAACAAATATTTAGTACATTTGGCAAAAGCTTTTATTCAAAGTGACTAGTGCGTTCAAGTTAGATATTTTAAATCAAACTTTGCTCTACCAGTTGAGGAATAGGAAATTACAAAATTAATTATCAAATGATAATAAACAATTAGGTTACTAATCAAACATGGACCAATTTATGACACTGACCATTATATGCAGGTTCCCTTTCAATACGGTTCACTTCGCATTGCGTCAGTTTGCTGACGCTATGGGGGAAACTCCTGTTTACTCCGTGATTGAAGCCTATTGGTTAACGTCTGTAGAAAATACAGACCAATGACGTTTGAGCCCGCGCGGGGGCGTGGCACACGTCCCTATATAAGCCGGTGAAATACGTCAAGAGCTCATTACTTTTCTCCTTCAGCGCGAACCTTCTCGCTGCTCCGAAGAAGAAGCCCTTACTCGCCGTCGATCCAAGCACTGCAGCGGACTACAACACACCAGCGTGTTCCCCTGCCGCTTTCCGGTGAGACTAAAAAGAGTTATCTAAAAGAGCAGAAGCGCGTTGAGATAATGTCGCTTCGGCATTGCGGCTCCTGCCGAGCCCCTTTGCCTGTGGAGGATTTCCACAAGGAGTGCGTCATCTGTCTGGGTCCTGCCCACGCCGAGGCCGTACTCGCTGAGGCGGGCTGCGCCCACTGCGAGCTCCTTCCTATCGCGGTGCTGCGCTCCCGCCTCGAGATCTTTAAACGGAAGGCTTCCCGTGCTCTCCCGCCTAAACAGCAGCGGAGCCGTGAAGCTGGAAGACGCCCTGAGACCGAGTCCACGCCGGCTCATCCCCCGCGTGCTCTGTCTCCCCGCCGTCACCCTGTCACCTTCGCCCATGAGGACCTACGCCCCCTGCCGAGTGCTAGCGGCATGGTTTCCTTTGGGTCCGGTGACAACTTGGAAGTGATGTCATCCTCTGAGGAGTTAGAGGATTGGGCGGCTTCGGATGACGACGCCCACGCAGCCGCCGCTGATGAACCTACCGAGTCGCGTCCTCACGACTCTGAGCTCATCCGCATCTTGACGCAAGCTACGGCGGAGCTCAACATTAAGTGGTCGCCGCCGTCAGAGCCTCAACTCAGCCGGTTGGACGAATGGTTTCTGCAGCCCGGGCGCCGTCAATCGTCCCGCCAACGGCAGGCGCCGTTTTTCCCTGAGGTTCACCAGGAGCTCACCAAATCTTGGCGTGCTCCCCACTCCACCCGAGCTCAGAGCGCCGTCTCCCACGTCCTCTCCGTAGTGGACGGCGCCGACGAACACGGCTACTCCAAGATGCCGCCGCTCGAGGAAACTGTCGCCGCCCATCTCTGCCCGTCTTCAGCCGGCGGATGGAGGGCAAAGTTGAACCACCCATCAAAGCCCTGTCGCCTGACATCGACCCTGGCGTCGAAATCCTACGCCGCCGACGGCCACGCTGCATCCGCTCTCCATACGATGGCGGTGCTGCAGGTATACCAGGCAAAACTCCTCCGTGACATGGACGAGGCAGGTCCGGACCCGTCGACCTTTCAGAACCTGCGCAGCGCGACTGATCTGGCCCTTCGCGCCACTAAAGTCGCCACTCAGGCTGTAGGAAGAGCCATGGCCAGCCTGGTTGTTCTGGAGAGACATCTGTGGCTGAACTTGACGGAGATAAAGGACACGGATCGGGTTGCCCTTCTTGACTCGCCCGTGTCACCGTCGGGGCTCTTCGGCTCCGCTGTGGAGGGGTTCACCCAGCGCTTCACTGAGGCACAGAAATCGTCGCAGGCTATGCGGCATTTTCTACCAAAACGATCTGCCTCAGCGTCTGAGACCGGCCGCCCAAAACCGCCGCCAGCTCAACGTCCTAAGCCAGCACCAGCTCAGCCCCAGCAGAGAGCTGAACCGGAGGTCAAGCGCCAGCGTCCTGCACGACCGGCTGGCCCGCCTCGACGCCGCGGTCCCCGTCCTCGGATTACGCTGGACCCGACGCCGGCGCCGCCTCCCTGAAGAGAGTCTGAGGAGGAAAAGAGGCTCTGGTCCCGCTTCGGCCGGCCCGCCCTCGAAAGTTCTGCGTGTTTCAGTCCCCTCGGGCGCTGGACACACCCTCGCTGTAACAGCGAAACAAAAATTTTTACCTTTTCACAAAAAGAGCAAATTTCCTCCTCTGTACACACAAACACACACACACGGCTTAACGTCCATAAGCATATCGACGCTCGCCGTCAAATTTCACGTTTGGCAATCCACCCCCGGTATGCCGGGCTGGATTCTAAACGTAATCCAACACGGTTATTCACTTCAATTCGCCCGGAGACCACCCCGGTTTCGCGGCGTTCTCTACACCACTGTCCCAGACGATCGTGTACAGATCCTCAGGGAAGAGGTGCGTTCTTTATTACTAAAAGACGCGATAGAGACGGTCCCGGCGGATCAAAGCGAATCAGGCTTTTACAGTCGTTATTTTCTCGTTCCAAAGAAAGACGGCGGCCTCAGACCGATATTGGATCTACGCGTTTTGAATCGCGCTCTTGCCAAACGGCCGTTCAAAATGCTTACAGCCAGACGAATCATGGCGTTAATTCGACCGGGCGATTGGTTCATATCAGTGGATCTGAAAGACGCTTACTTTCACATTCCGATAGCGCCACGTCACAGGCCGTTCCTAAGATTCGCGTTCGACGGGACAGCATACCAGTACAAAGTTCTGCCCTTCGGATTATCTCTGGCACCACGCACATTTACCAAATGTGCGGATGCGGCTCTCGCCCCTCTCAGACAGAGCGGCATCCGCATATTGAATTACCTCGACGATTGGCTTATTCTAGCACAGTCAGAGAGGGAAATTACTGCGCACAAGACCGTTGTACTCCAGCATTTGGAGAATTTGGGGTTCAAAATCAACCTCCAGAAGAGTTTGCTCACCCCCACGCAGCGAATCGCGTTCTTAGGCACGACGCTCGACTCATTAAAGATGCGGGCATGGCTTACACAGGAACGCGCGCTCACGGTCAGACGCGAGGCGGCATCGTTCAAAGCGGGTTCACATCTCCCTCTCAAACGATTCCAAAAAATGCTGGGTCTGATGGCAGCAGCATCCCCACTAATACCGTTGGGAATGCTGTTCATGAGGCCGCTTCAGTTTTGGTTGAAAGCGAAAGTTCCGCCCCGTGCTTGGTTGTCGGGCCGCTTATTAATCAAAATCACGTACAGCTGCGTGAAAGCGCTTTCGATATGGACATCCCCTCACCTTTTCCTCTCGGGCACGGAGCTCGGCTCCGTGAGCAGGAGGAAAGTGGTGACTACGGATGCGTCTGCGACGGGTTGGGGCGCTCACTGCGACGGCGAGCTCGCCTTCGGTGCGTGGAACAACCAGTTGTCTCAGCTACATATCAACCACCTCGAGATGTGGGCGGTTATCTTGGTGCTACGACACTTTCGACCGAAACTCCAACATCAACACGTTTGTAAGGTGGTGCCAAACCCTGACAAAAGGTATTTCAAAAGCCAGCAGCAAATGGCTGAATCCACAGGGAACTGCTTCCTAATTCCTGTTGAATTATCATCTGAAACCTCTCTCAAAGAGTTCACATCTACCCCCCAAGAACACTACCCCAAGTTGTGAGACTGAAACCTCTCTCAAAGAAGAGTCACACACCCTACCACACGTTCTCATCCCCCTCTCCTCATGTTCTCAAAGCAAACTGTATATGGAATGCTACATTCTGCAAACACATGTATCTGAAACTGGTCTTGTTTGGTGTTATATGAAGTGTTTTTAATGCAAGTGGTACATCTGGGTTTATAAATATGACAACAGGATTCAATGTTAATCTGTGACAATAAATAAGTAAATTTAACCTAATGTTGGGAGACAACTCCCACCTTAGACATGTTGATCAATCACCAACTGTATGTATATTAGGCAACACCCCTGGGCTTACAAGAACCAATCAGCATGTCATATTACAATGCTTTGTTCTCTGGCTATTTAAGGAGATGTGTAGAAGATTTAGGCGGGACTTTCGATATCTAGAAATGCACCCCCATGATGCTGTATCTTTGATACAGCATCATGTTTCTTTTTATTTCATTTTGAGGAATCTGTAACCAGATCTTCATCTCCTTACCAGGTATGCAATGGTTTTTCGTTTGTTTCGTATTTGAATTGGAATGTAAATTGGCTTCTGAATTATGTGCTACCTACCTGGTTAATAAATTGTTACATTTGCATTCATTCTAATTTGCTCTGTATCATTGACTCTTCTAAGTTACTATAAAGTATTACGATATCCTTTGTTACCACAAATCTTTGATCGGGGTTAATTCATGTTAATTAGATTCTGCCTCTTAACTATGTTGGTGGGCAGTCGCATGGACTATCGGAGTGATAGTTCTGTTATCCATTTTATAATTAAGTTGTTATATAGTTCTATGATTTAACTATATGCGTCTAGAAGGAGCTAGATTGAACCTCTGATTATGGTAAGTTGTGTAAGCGACTGTGGGGGCTATATGGATACTATTTAATGAGAGCACGTAAACATGAAGCGGTATCATTAAATTGCTTTAGCCATAACCTCTGGTTTTTGTATGGTCAGATTAATTATTTAACCTTTACTAAGTTGTTTTGTAATCGCATTTGGTAATTATAATTACCTTTTCATAATTAAGTTGTTATATAGTTCTATGATTTAACTATATGCGTCTAGAAGGAGCTAGATTGAACCTCTGATTATGGTCTTATGTTTTATATTTAATTGGCGACTTTTGAGAGCTACATGGGGACCTTTTAACAAGAGATTGACTTTGTTAAATTGCTTTAGCTACAACCTCTAGTACGGTCAAGTCTGTGTTCAGTACCCACACAACGGCCGGTGTGGACTGATATGACATTGGTAATCGAATGAATGAGTTCAATGTAAACATGAGTGAATAGAATGATCAACCGTTTATCCAAATTCTATATTTACATCAATTTGATTCATATTACAATACGTTTCATATCTTTGGAGTCAGATATTAAGTTGCGTAATGTTAAAACCGGAAGCACCGGAAAAGACCGAATGCGCTATAAACCGGCCATGCCGTTTGGATTCCGTCGTTGGGCCAAGCGGATGGATGGGGTCATATTTGGACCTCCTTACAAAGTGGTGATTCCCGGGACGTGATATTCAACCAGTGGAAATCTTATCAAAATGTACAAAGTACGACTGATTCGATCCCTGGAGAATAAGAGTCTTTTCATGGAGCTAAAGGTTTGAACTTCTTCTATTTCTTCAGCTGATGTGGTAAGTCAGTCTTTTCTTTGCCTTTTAAAAATGTTTGAGGGAATGTTTTGAACATCCCACATTTATGAAATAGGTTGTAAATATACCTAATGTTAGACTGGAGATTGAATCCGGTGGGGCTTAAAAATGAAATGAAACCACATTATTAGGAAAATGCTGTGCAATGCTAAATGAAGAATGAATTACTTTGCTCTGTTAAGATCTTTTGTTTATGTGCCTACGGAAAACAAAAGATCGTCTTACATTGGAGTTAAATCATCCAAAATTTATTCTGATTCTCAAACAAGGAAAACATCTAGAATCTAAATTTAAATCACCAAATCCTACACACAATTGTTTCTGTTGTGACAGTAAATGCACAACCTGGAAAGAGTGCCAAAATAACTTTTAACAATTGAAAAATTATGTTGGATGATTTAAACTACAATGCAATGAATGTGTTTGCATGTGAAGGGAGGACTTGGACAATTTATATGTGAAAAGCACACAGATAGTAAGATTTTTAAATGCTGCAAACATCAGTGTACAATCTATATTTGATGAATTAAGGTAATATTGTAATGAAGCTGGAAAATGAAGGAAATGTATGAATGATTGAAGGCAGCGTTGTTGGATTTAAAAATCCCCAATGCATAGAGAAATGTAACTGAATGCTGGACATTAAGCAAGTAGGGAGCAAGTAGGGAAATGATTTTAAATGAGTTGTTGTGAGTGAGCCTTTTAAAAGATCACTCTGAATTGAATGAGGATGGAATGGAATCAGTAAGTCATATTACAATTACAAACTTCTAATTCAATGTAGTATTTCTCCATTGATGAGATACAATTAAGCAAAACCTAAAATTGTTGCAGGAAAATACAATGTTGTTCTAGGCCAACACAAATGGTCTTATCTCTCATTGTGAGACACCCAACTGAGATGAAAGGGCTTACCCCCCACTCAGATGACGGGCTATCCATTGTTCCCAAGAGAGCACATTGTTTTTAAGAGAGACATTTGTCTGTAACCATATTTTTCCTTCTGTAAATCAATCTCAGTGTTCTTTAAGAACTTGATAAACACCAGGACTGTTAAAAGTTCTTGGCTTAGTCTTTCCTTATGAGTCTGTGAAAATTGTTTAAAGACAGTTTTGTACAGCTTTATAGAGATGTGAAAGGCCACACAATTCTTAGTCTTGAAACTGTTGTAGAAATACATTAGCATGAACCAATGAACATCTGTGCCTCACACCAGTCTGTCCAGGGCTGACACCTTTTCACATTCAAATACATTGATACAGTAACATCTTGCAAATTACAAACACCAGCCTGGTGTTCCTTAAAAGAGATCAGTAATGAAAGTATTTTTAATTTATACTATTTTAATGTAATATAATCTATATTGTGATCAAGTTGCAATATACATTATATTATAATGGCCAAACAGGCCTCAGATGGTAAAATGTGGTGCATTAAATGTACTATGGAATAACTTGCACAGGCCAAACCCACAGAATTGGTCCACTATGCAGTGTCAAAAGGGCGGAATGTGCTGTCACATGTTGCCATGTTTTAACACTTAAATATTACATGACACTTGTGATAGAAAACCAAACCCATTTAACTGGAAATCACTAACCCATTTTTAATCCAATACAGATTGGGCACATGCTTGTGTGGCTTAACAGCCAGTTAGCATGTGTTTAACATTCTCATTGCAGTGATCCGTTTACATTTTCCGATTTGTAATTGATCGTAAGGCATTGATATTTCTATAGAACACATTCTAGTTGTTTGTTTCGTATGTGTTTCTATGTTGAAGGATTTGTCTCCTATGTGGTAAACTCTGCTATTCCTTGTATAGCTGCAGTCAGACCCTAAAGAGGAGCACAAAAATGCCATGTGGCTACAATGTGTTAATTGCATTAATGAAAATGTTTTACCTCACAACAGGATCCAGTAGCACTTTTACCATGTTTCCTAACTAAAAACACTGGTGTTGGAAGACTTATTGAGCCAGATTACAACCTCATACCGATAATATCGAACTGGCTCCCTGTTTTAACAACAGGACTAAATTTGCATCACAATTTATCCTTCTCACCTTTGTTGCAGCATGGTATTCACACATAGCCTCAGTTAAATTAAATCACATAGCGAACACTCACTTACCAAGAATTAGTCATTATTTCAAACTGTCTGAATTTAAGCATCTGTTTTGGGTTTTCTTTTCAGAAGTTTGATCAGTTTAATGTCTACTGAAATCTTGATAAAGAGCAATTTTCTAAGTTTAATACTATTATCTTTGACATTTAATTTGCTCTGTATGTAAGACATTTAAAACTATCATGTTTATCACTACGCACCACACAACATATTCCAAACTGAACACTACACTTAAAACCAACATTCTCCTGTTACACCAACATAGCCATCTAATCTAACACATATGCTAAAGTGATATCATTCACACCCATATTAGCAAAACTACAACACTCATAAGAAACTTACATGGCAAAGTCACACTTTGATGATTATGTTTTAAATTGCAATAACAAACTTACTAATCTCAAATCAATAATCTTACTGTTGTTGTCATAAGTGGAGGAACAGTGGCGCCCTGATTCTCAACTTATCACTAAATAACAGCACAGACAATTGTCAAGAATCAATCAAACCATTTACTCAACTCCTAATATCAAATGTGACTTAGCCAACAGATCAGAGATCACACACACACCTATACAAATATTCACATATCTCTACACTCACACACCTACTTATACACGCTAACACATTGAAATCTGAGATTCTAAATCTTCAAGTGTATGGACTACACATACTCATTAACATATACACACATACACATACAGATAGATACACATACACATAGGCACATACCTGCACACATAGAAATCTAACATGAGATTCTGAATCTTCAATTGTTCTCATGGACTCAACATGTTCTGAACATATTCTTAGTTAATCTTAGGCCTAGAAGGTGCTTATATTAGAAAATTCAGAGTTCCCGCGAAACATTGATTGAAGATGTGTGTATGGAATGATTACAACATTATGTGCCTATTATTATTATTATTATTACTATTATAATTATATGGTCTACAATGCCATACATAAATCTATTATAGCAATATTTCACTATTATCAATACACCCTATAGTATGCATAACCAAATTTTACTTTAACATATTCCATTTTTTATTTTCACATGACCTAATATATGCATACCTGAATATTATTTTAACACTTTCTGGGTTTTATTTTTTTATTTTTACATTACCCAATATATCCATTCATGAAGGTTATTTTTACATTTTCTGGGCTTTATTTTTCATATAATCTATAATATGCATACTTGAAGGTAATTTTAATATTTTCTGGGTTTTATTTTTACAATCTATAATATGCATACATGAAGATCATTTTAACATTTTTCTGGGTTTTATTTTCATACAACCTATAATATGCATACCTGAACAATTTCTGTTTTTTTTATTTTTCATATAACTTATTATATGCATACCTGAAAGTTATTTTAACATTTTATGAGTTTTATTTTTTATAATAAGCATACCTCAATGTTATGTTTTTATTGTTTTAACCTGATCTTTTGCATCCTCTCCTTCAATATCCAGAGATCAGGTACCTTTGAATTCCAAATACAACGGTGGGAAAGAATGATGGTAATTTTATAGATCAGATATATTTGACCCTATCGTACCACTTGCTTCTTTTCACATCAAGTTATCATGTGTAATGTTTTTATTTTATTTTATTTTATTTATGGTTTGCCCTAACTATCATGTTATAGTGTTACCAAGCCTATTGATATGGATCAGTGCTCAATCAATGAATGGTCATTTAAGATGTGCAGGTGTTTTACACAGTGATGTATTGTTAATGAAATGAACTTTATTCACCTAATGATGTCTGAATCCGAGGACGTCACCTTACAGAGGTGACAACTTTCTTCAAAGGATCAGAACGTCTAAGAGCAGGTGGTTTCGTAAATGAATGACCAAACAAAGCACACAGGCCTGATTGAGCATGACTGGAACACTATAAACACTACAGAGACTGGACACCACCAAGAGCTAACACCTTATTGTATATTGATCTCATTGGGAATGTTTTGTTTATCCCACTTCATCAAAAGGGCGGATTTCTGTAAGGTGGTGCCAAACCCTGACAAAAGGTATTTCAAAAGCCAGCAGCAAATGGCTGAATCCACAGGGAACTGCTTCCTAATTCCTGTTGAATTATCATCTGAAACCTCTCTCAAAGAGTTCACATCTACCCCCCAAGAACACTACCCCAAGTTGTGAGACTGAAACCTCTCTCAAAGAAGAGTCACACACCCTACCACACGTTCTCATCCCCCTCTCCTCATGTTCTCAAAGCAAACTGTATATGGAATGCTACATTCTGCAAACACATGTATCTGAAACTGGTCTTGTTTGGTGTTATATGAAGTGTTTTTAATGCAAGTGGTACATCTGGGTTTATAAATATGACAACAGGATTCAATGTTAATCTGTGACAATAAATAAGTAAATTTAACCTAATGTTGGGAGACAACTCCCACCTTAGACATGTTGATCAATCACCAACTGTATGTATATTAGGCAACACCCCTGGGCTTACAAGAACCAATCAGCATGTCATATTACAATGCTTTGTTCTCTGGCTATTTAAGGAGATGTGTAGAAGATTTAGGCGGGACTTTCGATATCTAGAAATGCACCCCCATGATGCTGTATCTTTGATACAGCATCATGTTTCTTTTTATTTCATTTTGAGGAATCTGTAACCAGATCTTCATCTCCTTACCAGGTATGCAATGGTTTTTCGTTTGTTTCGTATTTGAATTGGAATGTAAATTGGCTTCTGAATTATGTGCTACCTACCTGGTTAATAAATTGTTACATTTGCATTCATTCTAATTTGCTCTGTATCATTGACTCTTCTAAGTTACTATAAAGTATTACGATATCCTTTGTTACCACAAATCTTTGATCGGGGTTAATTCATGTTAATTAGATTCTGCCTCTTAACTATGTTGGTGGGCAGTCGCATGGACTATCGGAGTGATAGTTCTGTTATCCATTTTATAATTAAGTTGTTATATAGTTCTATGATTTAACTATATGCGTCTAGAAGGAGCTAGATTGAACCTCTGATTATGGTAAGTTGTGTAAGCGACTGTGGGGGCTATATGGATACTATTTAATGAGAGCACGTAAACATGAAGCGGTATCATTAAATTGCTTTAGCCATAACCTCTGGTTTTTGTATGGTCAGATTAATTATTTAACCTTTACTAAGTTGTTTTGTAATCGCATTTGGTAATTATAATTACCTTTTCATAATTAAGTTGTTATATAGTTCTATGATTTAACTATATGCGTCTAGAAGGAGCTAGATTGAACCTCTGATTATGGTCTTATGTTTTATATTTAATTGGCGACTTTTGAGAGCTACATGGGGACCTTTTAACAAGAGATTGACTTTGTTAAATTGCTTTAGCTACAACCTCTAGTACGGTCAAGTCTGTGTTCAGTACCCACACAACGGCCGGTGTGGACTGATATGACATTGGTAATCGAATGAATGAGTTCAATGTAAACATGAGTGAATAGAATGATCAACCGTTTATCCAAATTCTATATTTACATCAATTTGATTCATATTACAATACGTTTCATATCTTTGGAGTCAGATATTAAGTTGCGTAATGTTAAAACCGGAAGCACCGGAAAAGACCGAATGCGCTATAAACCGGCCATGCCGTTTGGATTCCGTCGTTGGGCCAAGCGGATGGATGGGGTCATATTTGGACCTCCTTACACGTTCTAGTGCGGTCGGACAGTATGACGGTGGTTTCGTTCATAAACCACCAAGGAGGGCTGAGATCTCGCTCCCTATCCAGGCTGGCGAAACGGCTTTTATTATGGGCTCACGCGAACGTACGTTCGTTAAAGGCGACTCACGTACCGGGTGTAGCCAATACGGGTGCAGACATTCTCTCGCGCAACGGTCCGCCGCCGGGAGAATGGAGACTGCGCGACATCCTCAGACGGTCGAGAGAATATGGACCGTCTTCGGCCGGGCGGAGATCGATCTGTTTGCATCAGACGAGAACGCGCATTGCCCGATCTTCTTCTCGAGACATCACGATGCCCTGTCGCAAGCATGGCCGGCGTGTCTTCTGTATGCTTTTCCTCCGGTGGCTCTGTTACCACAGGTCCTTCAGAGGATAAGAGAGACGAAATGCGCGATAATTCTGGTCGCCCCGTTTTGGCACAATCAACCGTGGCTCCCCGACCTATGGCAGCTGAAAACATCAGCACCATGGCCAGTACCGCTGAGGAAAGACCTCCTATCTCAGGCGAGAGGGACGATATGGCATCCACAGCCGGAGCTATGGAATCTACACGTTTGGTCTCTGAACGGCAACCATCACGCCTTTCAGGACGAGTGTTAAATACTCTAACTGAAGCTAGGGCCCCATCTACCAGGCGCCTTTACGCTCAAAAGTGGTCTATTTTTTCTGACTGGTGCACGACGAAAGACTTAAACCCAAACACCTGTGAAGTGGAGCATATTCTCTCCTTTCTGCAGGAAATGCTGGACAGCGGTCGCGCGCCCTCGACGCTTAAAGTGTAGGTGGCGGCGATAACGGCGAATCACGCCCTTATCGCCGGTCGCACCGTGGGAAAACATGATCTCATCATTAAATTCCTCAGAGGCGCTCGCAGACTAAACCCACCGCGACCTAACACGGTCCCGTCTTGGGATCTGTCCACGGTCCTGAAAGCGCTGCGCGGTCCCCCTTTCGAGCCCCTCGAGCAGGCTGACCTGCGCGCTCTCTCTTTTAAAACCGCTCTCCTCCTGGCGTTGGCATCGGTTAAACGAGTGGGCGATTTACACGCGTTTTCAATTGACCCGTCGTGTCTGGAATTCGGTCCTAACGATAGCAAAGTGATCCTTAGACCGAGAGCGGGATACATTCCTAAAGTTTTGACCACGCCATTTAGAGTTCAGGTGGTTTCACTTCTCGCCCTTCCGACGGCGGACGGCGAACAAACCCCGAACACGCTCTGCCCCGTCAGAGCGTTAAGAATATACACGGACCGTTCTGCCTCATACCGCAAGTCAGATCAGCTGTTCGTAAGCTTCGCGCAACATTCCTTAGGTATGCCGCTCACTAAACAGAGGCTATCTAAATGGATCGTCGAAGCCATTGCTTTGGCTTACGCCTCCCTGAATGAACATTGTCCAGTTGGTTTAAAAGCTCACTCCACGAGGGGTATGGCTTCATCTTGGGCTTGGTCTACGGGGATTTCTATCGTTGACATTTGTAACGCGGCCGGCTGGTCCTCGCCGTCTACGTTTGTCAGATTTTATAGCCTGGATGTCCCTGCCTTACAAGCACAGGTCTTATCGGCTTAATGATTCACGCGACTGCGTTTCTGTATGCCTTCACGGTGCGTTGTTAGCTCACCGTCATGGCTACCTATTAATAATTCATGCACAGCTCGCGGCGCGCTCAGAGAACCCGCCGTCTTGTGCTCTATTGTATATGCATCATGGTGCGTTTAGAAACTTCACTGTATGCGTATTACTGTCTCATATATGGTGCTTACACTTGCGCTCGCTAGAGCTATGTATATGCTGGGTTAGGGCCACATGCAGTGTCTCTCCGGTAAGGGCACCTCAGTCCGTTGTGTATGCACGGCGGGATGGGATTACGTTCCCCCATAGCGTCAGCAAACTGACGCAATGCGAAGTGAACCGTATTGAAAGGGAACGCTTAGGTTACTCACGTAACCCCGGTTCCCTGAAATAACGGGAACGAAGCATTGCGTCGCTGGCCGTGCTACAAACGTCTACGCAGCGAGTGTTATTCGGCTGCGCGCTTCAGTCGAATAATAATGAGCTCTTGACGTATTTCACCGGCTTATATAGGGACGTGTGCCACGCCCCCGCGCGGGCTCAAACGTCATTGGTCTGTATTTTCTACAGACGTTAACCAATAGGCTTCAATCACGGAGTAAACAGGAGTTTCCCCCATAGCGTCAGCAAACTGACGCAATGCTTCGTTCCCGTTATTTCAGGGAACCGGGGTTACGTGAGTAACCTAAGCGTTTCCCTGTTTTCATTTAAAAAAAATGTAACACTTTACAATAAGGTTCATAAGTTAACATTAGTTAACTACATTAATAATGAATTGCACTTATACAGCATTTTGTTAATCTTTGTTAATGCTAATTTCAACAATTACTAATACTTTATTAAAATCTTATTAACGTTAGTAAATGCACTGTAAACTAACACGAACAAACAATTTAAAGCTTTATTTCTATTAACTAACATCAACAAAGATTAATAAATACTGTCACAAATATATTGCTCATGGTTTGTTCATGTTAATCAATACATGAACTAATATACCTTATTGTAAAGTGTTACCAAAATAATTTTTAAATATTGCCAAATAATTGTATAACATACATAAACACTTTTTTTCTGCAGCTCAATACCAAATACTGCAATACATTATAACTAGAGATGCACCGATATATCAACCAATAATCCGTATTTTCACATTTCTTCACAGTCTCTGCCATTTTTATGTTTTAAAACAGCCCATTGTCATAGCAGATATATCCTGTCCATTAAAAGAGAACAGAAGTTGAGCTCTATGCACTGAAAAAAATGATTCATTTAATTTACTAATTTTTTTAAGGTACATGGTTGCAATCAATTTATTTAAACTACATTTAAACAAAAGTTTTTTATTTTATTTTACTTTACTAATATTTTTGGTTTAAATGTAGCTTATAGTCGCTATGAAACGGAAGGAGCGATTGCCTTAGTTTCCCCGTGGTGACGTATATCCGAATGAAACGGCTTTTGAGATGAAATAAGGCACACTGTAAAAAAATCAGTAGAAATTACAATGTTTTTGCAGCTGGGTTGCCGGTAATTTACCGTAGATTTACATTTATGTTATTTACTGGCAAGAGTTTGTTCAAAGATAAATACATTTTAAATATTAACTTTAAATTATCTTTACAGAATAAAACTATACAATAACAGCCTCATGCAAAGCATTCTGGGGACCAGAAATCATCATCAACCTTTTTCTGTTTTTTGCTTCAGATGTTGTTTCCCAGAATATTTTGCTTGATGCTGTTTTTTTTTTAGTTTTACTCTGTAAAGACAAAGACTTTTAAATGTTTAATGTTCATTTAACTTTGAACAAAATATTGCCAGTAAAAAACGTACATTTAAATCTACGGTAAATTACCGGCAACCCAGCTGCAATTTCTATGGATTTTTTTTACAGTGAGGGGCTGGATTTGAATTTGTCCATCGAGATCTGATTGGATCGTTTGAAGTTGGGTCGTGTTGCTAATTGCTAATCGCTGCAATCTTCTCCCGAACCCACCCACCTGCCATGCTTATGACCGGAAGTGAAGAGAGATTGTTTTGAGGAGGGGAGGAGATTTCCATTTTTGATTAAAGATTATGAGCACACACAAATTTTTTAAAAATAATGAAGCTCACAGATATGTCATTTGTTAATAATACCACAATATAAAAATATATATTTAGTTTTTCATTTCAATTTCATTGCGACTTTAAATAAATTGATCGCAACCACTTACCCTAAAAAAAATTGAGTAAATTGAATGAATCATTTTTTTCAGTGTGTATAGAAACATAACGACTTTAATGTACAATATTAATGGTCATTATATGAATGAATAACATTTAGAAATTGTAACCTTCTGAATTTAGCTAATGCAAGTTAATATAACCACCAAACTATCGGCATCGGTAGATATCAGTCTAAATAATCGTCGATCTGTGGAAAAATTTAATATCGGTGCCTACAAATATAATTTTTAATGAATGATTAAATTATGCAAAACAAAAGCATTTTCAATTATTGCCAAAAACATTGAACCCCACTCACTATGTGTTTATATTATTTTAATATATTTAAATATTTTTTATAAACTGACTTTATAACATTTATTACCTGGTGTCAGTTGGCCTGGCATGACTGTAAATGTCCCATTCCAGCAAAAAGGTTTCTGGGTATTCAACTAAATGACTCGATTTTATCTCTAGACGAGGTGTCCTATGTTAATGGTTTATGGTATTATTATCCGGCTAGCCTGCATGCGTGCATGGCTGAACTGATGTAAAGGTCTATTAAAATAGATGGTGGTATTTTTCAGGGGTGTGAGGTCGCTGTGTATCGTAGGACAGACGGGGTTATTCCCAGTGGCTGTTGACTTATGCCTGGCTGTCTTGTAATTAAGCGAGGTAATAGGCTGCTGTGATGAGGGCTGTGTGCACTCCGCTCCTCATCACAAGAGAAGGAGATCGTAATTGAGTGGTCAGACTGGGACTACCATCAGCTAATGCCGATGAGGTGCACTGAGGGACCAAACCACGCGGTATAGCTATCAAAGATCAAAACGCATTTTTGAACCTAGTCTGTAGAGATTTATCAGCGTAGGCATGCACATCCACCTGTGTTATATTTATCTAAATGAGCTGTGACTTAAATGCATACACATAATTCATCTTTATGTGAGTGTGGGTACATTTCCTGTTTTTTATTGATCCAATACAAAGATATCTGAAGAGAAAGTAAAATAAATGAAAGATGATCAAAGAAAATCGAAAGAAACAACAATACATTGCAGGGACTGATTGTAATTCTGGTCATACTGTATGTATACATGTACAATAAAGGGACAGTTTCTGTGATATTTAATTGCTTAATAAGGGCCAAGGATCACCGTGACTGAACTTTTAATTTTGCATCCGCTGAAAATGTGTTTGCAAACACTGGCACCGTCTTCATTAGTCTGTGCTCTGAAGCTTAAAAGGGCCAACTACACTGACCCCTTGAAAATTAGCCATTATCAGACAAATTGATGTTTGGTTCCATATCTCCAACCTCGAGTTTAGCGTTGGTTCTTTGATCATCTTTCAAAGCCACATTTTGTAAAAAGCTTTTATATCTCTGCCTTTTACCGAGAAGGATGTTTTCAGAGATCGGCCCGATTCTGGTTGCCTTGTTACACATCCTAATGAACACACCACCGCTTCTTACGCATGTAAGATCATCACTCAATTCGGTTATTGTTGCACCCTAACAGAAAAAAGCATGATCTTAAACCGCAAGATATCCTTAACCCTAAACAAAGATGAAACTGAAGTATTGAAACTTGCAAAAACAAAACTTTGAGTGAAAACAACACACACTTGCAATTACAGACAAAATATTTCTAGAAAAACCGCTTGGGTCTTAATGATTCCCCCCCCTGCATCTTGTGTGACTTTTGCTTGTTTTATGATTTGCCCTATTGTACATTTATAACAATGAAAATCACAGGCAGCCAAAAAGAGTGTCAGTTTCTGGAAAATGAGTGATGTGGTTCATTGTGTAAATATTCTTGCTAATTATCTCTTTGAGTTATTGTCCAAGACAGTTTCCCGAGGGCTCTCATTTAGAAACGTGTGTCACCTGTTTTGTCCTATTTTTAAACTAATCAGAGTTAAAATACCAACAGAAGTGAATAAATGAAAAAAGTATTTTTGGGATCCCTATAGCAACATCAATGCTAGATCCTACACTGTAAAAAAAGCAGCATTAAAGAGCACCTATTGCCCGATTCACGTTTTTACATTAACTTTGCTGTGTAAGTGTGTATTAGTACATGTTAATGATATGCAAAAGGTACAAACCCCAAAGTAAATGACAACGTAAATCTCTTTTCTTGGACTAAAACAAACACACGGATTGTAGGAAATAGTTTACTTCCTCGGATTGGTGATGTAGAGAAGACCGACATTATCATAATTCCTCCGCTTCGGACTCAACCTGTAAGTTAACTCCTGTTAGCATTGCATTGTGACCGAATCTTTCAAACATGGTAAGGAGCGTCACATTTCCTGTGACGTCAGAGGTATTCAGGCCAATCACAATGTACAGATTAGCTGGCCAATCAGGGACAGCGCCTTTCAGATCGATGAGCTTTGTACAAAATCAATGTGTTTGAGGTACCCTTTAAAAAACTTACACATTTGTACGCAAGGAGTGCACATTAGAAGGTACATATTTGCAGTACAAAAAAAACCAAACATATAAGGACCTTTTTTAAAGGGTAGGCTACTGCCCCAGTGACAGCTTTGTACCTTTATTTTTGACAGTGTATGTGAAAATGTACTTGTTTTTTTAACCATAAACCACACAAACACATTATATTATACCAAATACACAAAATAATGTTGTTTTTAGCAATGAAATATGTGCACTTTAAACACAGTCAAACCTTCAAAAACAGCCAGTTTACCACCTCTACCAAACTAATTTAGGGTACTGAAATAAATTGTGTCTCTAAATAGCCCAGTTGAGTATCCAAAATTGTTCTTCTATATGGGATCATTTACTCACTGATGGTTAGAAACATTCCTCAAAATATATTTCTTCATGTTTATCAGAACAAAGAAATGCACACAGGTTTGTAGCAATATGAGAGTGTAAATGATGACAGCATTTTCATTTTTTGGTGAACTATCCCTTTAAAAGACCATATGTTGTGGAAGGCAAAAGAAGTTTCTAATACCCAAGACAGCCTAACTGCTTGACCACACTAGGTTTGTATGACCCAGATTTTGCTATCAAGGCAGTATGTACCAGCTCAGCAACTGACAGCCAGTCACCTTTTTCTTTGTGTCAAAAATGGACCTTTACACAAAATGCTTTCATGTGGTAAACATTCAGCGAGATTAGATGGAGGATGTCAGTCATTTTGTTTTTTTCCAATTAACATTTGGCACAGGTTTTCTTGTGTTAAAAGGAGAGAGTATGCACCACTCTCACCCTGAAATTTGCTAACATTAAAATGACATTCTGTCAGAACTCGGCACGTTAGTTAACTCTTGTTAGCATTGCGACCAAATCTTTTAAACATGGTAAGGAGCGTCACGTTTCCGGCAGAGGCCAGAAGTATTCAGGCCAATTATAACTTCCAGATTAGCTGGCCAGTAAGGGACACGGAGCTTTTCAAATCCATGCCTTTCAGTTAATTTCTGTTTTTTTTTTAACCATAAACCATGCGAACACATTGTATTATACAAATTAAAAAAAACTTTGTTTTTAGCAATGAAATAGGTGCACTTTAAGTTTAAACATCTTTATTATGCAATTAAGTCAATTCACTGTTTTTTTTTTTCACTTGTGATGAGTTGAAATAACTTAGAAAACTACGAAAACCAAGTTGAAATTGTTTAACTTAATTTGTTAATTTAAAGATTTTTTTTTTTTTACTAAATATGCATGCAACACGGTTTTACTGCGGTGAAATCTGATCTGAATCTCACATAAATAATACTATCGCTGATATGGGGCCCTATTTTAACGATCTAAGCGCATTGTCTAAAGCGCACAGCGCAACGTCTACATGGGCGTGTCCAATGCCACTTTTGCTAATTTAGCGACGGGAAAAATGGTTTGTGCGCCGAGCGCATGGTCAAAAGGGGTTGGTCCTATTTTTTTAATGAGTAATAGGAGTATTTTGGGCGTAAGGTGCAATAAACCAATGAGAGTCTCAGCTCTCATCCCCTTTAAAAGCCTGTTGCGCTGGCGCTATGTTTAATCCCTATTTAGATGACAGACTTTGTAAACTAAAAAACTAAGCAGAGGAAGATCATCTCCAGTTTAAGATTAATGTTAAATAATTGTGTTGTTTTTCACTTGTATTGCAATTGTTATTTTTTTATGAAACCTTTAAAACCCATTTTCTTTTAGTCATGGAAGTAAAAAAGCAGGCTTTAACTCTTTGCCCGCCCATTGACGAGATATCTTGTCAATTAAGAGAAAACGCTTCCCCGCCAATGACAAGATTTTCCGTCTTTCCGCAATACCGCTATTATCCACCAGGTGGCGCCCTTCCGCAACTTTTTAAAACCGGAAGTATTGCCCTATGGCAAGCTGCTGCATGTCCGTGTCTGTTTTAAAGATCGCTCTGAATGGGATCTCTATGAAAAGTCCGTCACAAAAATGGAATTATCTGATTGCAAAAGAACCACTAAAGGTAGGATGAAAGTTTTTTTTTGTTTGAAAGCAGAGGGTCTGTTCTTTCATTTGGTATATTGTATGTTTATATATTAAAAGAAGAACATTTTCTGGAAGGCATTAAACTTTGGTGAAAATCATGAAAAACGCTGGTGCTGGCTGGCAACTTTTTTTTAAACGCTGGCGGTGAAAGAGTTAATTGCTTTAAATGCATGGCTATCCAATATCATCAAAAAATAATTTACAAGTATGTAAGAAAAGGTATGTACTCTTAAAATACTTTATTTGTAACAAACAGAAGATAAAGAATTTATAAAAGTCTCTCTGCACGTTTCAGCACTTGGACAGCGTCAGTTTTTTAAGCATTACTTAAAAATGTTTCTCATCCCACCATATCCACAGGTACAGAGTCATCATATACAATAAATCCGTGAGGTAGCATTAAAAAAAAAAAAAAAACATTTAAAAACAGATGCATTTGTTTAAAGCAAAGCATTTATTTACTTACCAGGCTGCAGGTGAAGCAGCTCTTTGTCCCTTCTAACGTCTCATAATTAGTCCTCATTTATGTCCAAGAGACTCAATAATAATCTTTTACATTCAATCCTTTAATCTTTCATATTAAAAAGCGTTTTTGTGCTGCTGTGCATTCCTGTGTGTGATAAGCAAACCCGCGTTGTCATCCCATTTATAGGCACATATAACTAATGCGCTCTTTAAATAACAAAAAACATATTGACTTTAGACTTTAGAGCAGGTTTTTGTTGGTCAATGGCGTAGTCTATTTTAGTTGCCTAAAAATAGCAACCCGCCAATAATGCGCCTGAACACACCTCGTTTTTAGACCAGAATGCCCATGGGTGCAAAAGGGGGTGCAAATTCATTTGCTATTTAAACAATGTGGGCTAAACGTGAAAATGATAATTGCGCAGGGTGGAAACTAGCAAAAGACAATTGCTTCGCGCATTGCGCCAGGTGTACATTAAGATAGAGCCCATGATGTTTATTTATGTTTAACCTACAATGTATTGTCAAATGCACTTACAAACAATTGTTTAAAATTGGCATATATATTCTTGCTCTTTGTACTGTGTCAAAATAGTACAACTTAAATATATGTGACATCAAATAAACAGGTCAAATGTAATCATGTAAACCTGTGTGTGGTGCATCCCTTCGTGGCCCCTCCAAAGAAAATGTATGACATAAAACATTCCAAAACTCAAAATTTGAATAAAAAAAAACATATAAAATTATACAATGTAGTGGTGTTGGTTAGAAGACTTATTCTTCCGAGGTTTAATTACACAGAATTTATGATTAATAAATGTTTTTTTATGTCACTAAATTGGGGCCCCCCTGGCACCATCTCAGGGCCCCCAGTTTGAGAACCACTGATCTAAGGGATTAGGTTACTGACTTCAAAATTTTGCCATTTAGTTTATAATCAGTAACTAAGTAATCTACCCATCTTTGGTCGTCATCGACTCAACCTCGAGTGAACAACAGAAAGGGAACTATATGTTGATGTGATATAATGTTTTACAGTGCATAACCATATTTGTTACAGTAGTTGCTATATTTATAATGTCTATTTTCAAATCAAGTTAAAATCAATCAATGCTCTTAGAAATGAAACGTGACCTTGTCTATGAAATGCAAAGTCTCATCATCTAAATTTCACTCATTCATTTCAATCTGTGACATGGCCTTACTCAGTCAATATCAAAGATATCAATGCTAAAAATAGCTGGGTTCACTTTGGTTCTAACCTTTTCTTTTAAGAGTGGAGTACAGTAACTTAGTTTAATACTTGCCTTCATTCCCTGTCTATTTTAATTTAAATTCTAATATGTGAAAAGGTCTTTGCTATCATATACACTCATATGCACACAGTTACAGAACGGAACGGTTGAAGCCAGCAATTCAGAAACAAAGGCTGCTAAGAGATTTATAGTCCAGCATGCAGCTTTAGAAGTATGCCGAGCTATTGTCAGAAAGTAATTCCATTTCATGAATAAGCGCTTGACTGCATACAGTGACAGCCCAGTCTTCATGCTGTCTCTCTGGGCATCTCTGCCCGTGCCGAGCTCTGACAGAATGTCATTTTAATGTTTGCAAATTTCAGGGTGAGAGCGGTGCATACTCTCTCCTTTTTTAACACAAGAAAACCTGTGCCAAATATGAATAGGAAAAAGGGAAAATGACTGACATCCTCCATCTAATCTCGCTGAATGTTTACCACATGAAAGCATTTTGTGTAAAGGTCCGTTTTTGACACAAAGAAAAAGGTGACCGGTTGTCAGGTGCTGAGCAGGTACATACTGCCCTGATCTGGGTCACACAAACCTAGTGTGGTCAAGCAGTTAGGCTGTCTTGCGTACTAGAAACTTCTTTTGCCTTCCACAACATATGGGGCCAGATTTACTAAGCGCTTGCGCCAGCGTAAACCATCATTTTGGCGGTAAATAGCGATGTCGGAATTTACTAAAGACGCGCAGTGGATCATTAGCGCTGAAAAGGTGTGGTCTAGTTCTTTTTGCGACTGAGCTGATTGCATATGCATTTCTAGGAGTTTCCCTTTCAGACGCAAACATTTTGGGAGGAGGCTATTTAAATGATTCACGCAACGTGATTTACTAATGTTTGCGCATGTGTTATGTATGGCATTTGCGCGACTATTTAACGCCGAAAAAAAGCATGTCTTAAATCATTTTGCGCTCGAAATGGCTGCAATTGTTGTTGCTAGGAGGAGACATCGCAGAAATCAGAGACTGCATGGTAGAAGGGAGAGGATTTCCAGGATAATTTTACCAGATAAGTTCACGCGTCTCTCTGCCTTTATTTATCGGCCTGTATATCACATGCACCTGCAGGAGCATCATCTCTGCTTATTTGCAACCATGCGCTAATTTGCGCTGCTCTTAGTAGATTGGTTGGTCATTATGGAAATCAGCTGTTGCGCCTGTGTTATTTAATTAGCGCTTTTTTAGTAAATAACCCGCAGATATCACCACTCCCATCAGCGCATTTTTGGAATTGCGCTCATGCGCTAATTTGCCCTGTTTAGTAAATCTGGCCCTTTGTCTTTCAAAGGGATAGTACACCATAAAATGAAAATGCTGTCATCATATAAACCTGTATGCATTTCTTTGTTTTGATAAACATGAAGAAAGATAATTTGAAGAATGTTTGTAACCATCAGTGAGTAAATGATGCCATGTAGAAGAACCATTTTGGATACTCAACTGGGCTATTTAGAGAGACAATTTATTTCAGTACCCTAAATCAGTTTGGTGGAGGTGGTAAACTGGCTGTTTTTGAAGGGTTGACTGTGTTTAAAGGCACATATTTCATCACTAAAAACAACATTATTTTGTGTATTTGGTATAATACAATGTGTTTGTGTGGTTTATGGTTAAAAAACACATACATTTTCACATACACTGTCAAAAATAAAGGTACAAATATGTCACTGGGGCAGTACCCTTTAAAAAAGTACCTTTAGGTACCAATATGTTTTTTGGACCGCAATTATGTACCTTTGAAGTACTAATATGCACTTTTGGGTACAATGGTGTACCTTTTTAAAGGGTACTGTCCCAGTGACAACTTTTGTACCTTTATTTCTGAGATTGTACCGTACATTTTTGTAGCTCCAGATAAACTGCTTTCCTCAAACACATTGATTTTGTACAAAACTCATCGATCTGAAAGGCGCTGTGTCCCTGATTGGCCAGCTAATCTGTACGTTGTGATTGGCTGAATACCTCTGACGTCTGCAGGAAATGTGACGCTCCTTACCATGTTTGAAAGATTCGGTCATTATGCAATGCTAACAGGAGTTAACTTACAGGTTGTGAGTCCAAGCGGGGGAATTATGATAATGTCGGTCTTCTCTACATCACCAATCCCAGGAAGAAAACTGTTGCTTACAATCCTTGTGTTTGTTGTAGTCCAAGAAAAGAGATTTACATTGGAAACGTTTAATCATTGTTAAATCATTAATTGGAGCATAGTCACTCTTTAAGGAGTGCATGCTCCGTTTAAAAAAAAAAAATCATTATTTTTATATATTTTACCATTATTCTATATCACTGTTTCCGTTCTCCTAAAAACGGGTTGTTGAGCTTTTGGTTCCCTAAAGCCCGTTCCTAAGAAATACGCAAATTTGTTCATTTTTACCTTTTTGTTTTTAGTGCAAAATAACAATGTACAACAAATGTACTTGTGCTGGTATTTAGGTATATTTTTAGTTAAGTCAAGTATATTTTACATAGGAGAAGATGCATTTCCCAGCACACACAGTTCTTCTCACACTAAAATCTCAGAGACTTTCACACTTCTAAGAACACTTCTATAGTCCATATTTAACCTTCCCTATACTAGACGTATAAGTAATTGTACATTGTTAAACAGTGTTTTTAAGTGTGCAAACGAGGCCAAAGATCAAAACAGACGTGTTAATGCAAGGGCCAGACAGAAGCGTATATCTACAGAGACGTACTGTAGGTGCAATCTTCTTCCAGCAGGGTCTAACTGGGCCTGACAGCTTTTCTTTTCGGAGAAGATGCCCTGAATGATCCATTATGCATATGCAATGCCTGCCCTTCTGTTTTCTGACGGCACCATTAAAGGTGCAGCCCTGATAAGCCTCACCTGAGAACAAATATATACTTTCATTGATTCATACTGGGTTCACATGAACCACATGATATTAAAAGGTGTAAATGGACAGACTGCATCTACTGTAATTTTGACAGAGAGATTTCGGCGTGACAGCAAAGTTGTCAACTCATGTCAACATAATGATACGCTATGAACTCCCGATTGCTAGCTGTCCAAATGCACAATACTTGCTCAAGATGTGATTATAAACACACCTCTTCGGTTAGAGATCTATTTGAGAGTTATCAAATAATAAGCGTCTTCAGCTGTCCATGAAAAGCTTTTTAATTATACAAAGTTTCCAGGTATGGACATACTTTATCAACTGCCCATCTATGAGATTTTTGACAAGATCTTTCCTCTACCTGAATTACCTCACATCTAAATATGAATAGTGTGCATGCAATAGTAATGTTTGATTGGACGCTGTTTTATGAAAAGCTTTTTAAAAAAAAAAAGATATAATTGCCAATATATGTGGTGATCACACATACTGCAAGTCACGAACACCAACCTGGAGCTGCAGGCAGCTATCCCTACAGCGCCCTTGCTCAAGGGCGTCCTCAGTCTCATGGCCGTTTCACGCGGTAAGCGGCAAAATCGCCGCGCGGCTTCAGCTTTTCTCTTGTATTGGAAGCGTTTTGTGCAGCATTTAGTGCAAATATGTTTATCTTCAACGGCGCCTGTCATGAAGTACCATGTCCGGAGAAGGAATAGGATTTTGGGTGCACGAGCAAGGGGTGTGGACCAACTCCGCGTCACCTCTGTAACCGCCCCCGTTTTGCCGCTTTCCGCACGTCTCCTATTGAAAAAGAACTAAACACTCGCGGTTGCCGCGTACCGTGTGAAACGGCCTTCAGGAATGAAACCAGCGACTTTCGAGTTACGAGTCCAACCTTCCACCATTAAGTTAATGGTGACTCCAATAAGCGTGTAAATATAAATGGGCATCTTTTAATGAACAAAAGCGCAAATCCTGAATCAATTACAATTCAGGGAATATTAATTAGCACATTGTCAAAATCTCCAACACACGCTCCAAAACAATCTCTATGACAAACAATCATGACATGCAGCTTATATATCAGTGCTCATGGATTGGAATTACTGACATTTCACTGCTCTTTAAAACGCAGCGGTGGGTGAGCGGCCCGGTTGTAGAGGACTTATGAAGTGTTGGAAGACATTTATCCATAAGTCAGTGATATGAGGCAACCTGTCACAGCCTTGATGCCAAAACGCAGCACCCGATGCATAAACACCCTGGCCGACTCCACGCAGACAGTTCTTTTGTGCGATCAATGTCAGCCTGAGGCATTTTAGAAATCCCTGATAACAAACACACCTCTGTTTCCTTTTCTATTCCAACCTGTGTCTGTCAATAGTAAATTTGTCCATTGCCTAACCGGCAATGAAATGGAATTCTGTTATTGACCGTGCTGTCTACATTTATGGGCGCAAGTGACTGCTATCATGATGGGAACCCTTAATAAAAGACTTTGAGAAATGTTAACTATTGACACGTTTACCAAACGTCCTTTAAAAGAGGCATATGTTAAAAAGAGACAAACAAGACTCAAGTGTGATTGAATAATAATTTCTATAAGGTCCGCCAATTAAAATAAAAAGTTTTAGTTTAAAGGGATAGTTCGGCCAAAAATGATATTAAAACCATGATTTACTCACCCCCAAGCTTTTCGGACAAACACATTTTCGGATATTTTAGAAAATGTTTTAGATCTTTCAGTTGATTAAATGTAATGTTACGGGGTCCACCCATAGTCCACGACCCCATCGTGGTAATCCGCGCGGTGTTGTTGTAGAAATATCCATATTTAAGACTTTATTAACGTAAATAACTACCTTCCGGTAGCGCCACCATCTTAGTCGCGTCCGCATTCAGGATGAGAGCTTACGCAGCCTACGGAGGCTACTCTGCTGCTGCTCTGTGCCCCCGCCCTCCGAATTTGTCATACGTCACTAAGAAAAGTGCGTACACTACGCTAATATTCTCTCCTGAATGCGGACGCGACTAAGATGGCGGCGCTACCGGAAGGTATTTATTTTCGTTAATAAAGTTTTAAATATGGATATTTCTACAACAACACCGCGCGGATTACCCTCAGAAGACCTTTGTTTATCATCCTGGAGCCGTTTAGATTTAATTTGTGAAGGATGGACGCACTGTTTTTAGACGTGGTCGTGGACTATGGGTGGACCCCGTAACATTACATTTAATCAACTGAAAGATCTAAAACATTTTATAAAATACCCGAAAATGTGTTTGTCTGAAAAACGATGGACATATGCAACTCGGACAGCTTGGGGGTGAGAAAATCATGGGTTTAATATCATTTTTGGCCGAACTATCCCTTTAAAGTCATTAAAAAGGAAAATAGGGACTCTTTAAAGAATTATATGCTGAATATATTAATAAATATATATAGCAGAAAGTGCTACAAATTATCTTAAATCTGGATAATGCAAGGCCAATCCTTCAGCATGTTTTATTTCTATATTATGTGCACATCATTTTAAATTAATGTGTTAAAATAATAGCAATTAATTAAAGGCATTCACTGCAATTCTACTATCCTTTACAGCACAGCACATATAAATCTGCCAAAGTTGGCAAATCTGCTGGAGTTTCTTTTCTAATATACACATTTCCTTTCTTATTACTGCTAAAGTGACTTGTTGCACATTTTTATGTCTAGCAAAAGTTGATACACAAGTTGTGATATCTATAGTGATCGCAAACAACAACAATATGTTTCAATAGCTCAAGCCATAAGAAAGACTTTAATTCCCTATACAGAGGACAGCCTGATTCATGCTGCCTCAAGGAGCAATAACTCAGAGATTTATCCCTACTCTCAGAGTTGCAAATGGGACAGCCAAGAGAAGCTAATGATATACTGTTTCTGCCAAATAGCCAATGTTGTTAGCACCCAAACAAAGATAGATTTAACAGAAATAGCCTGTTAGCATCTATATTTTTACAAGTATGTCCCCTGAGATTT
Organism: Paramisgurnus dabryanus; assembly: GCF_030506205.2. Classification (NCBI taxonomy): domain Eukaryota; kingdom Metazoa; phylum Chordata; class Actinopteri; order Cypriniformes; family Cobitidae; genus Paramisgurnus; species Paramisgurnus dabryanus. The sequence goes on from NC_133349.1 coordinate 10,562,231, forward strand.
TTGCACATGATAAGCATTAAGAATTATTACAACACAAGTTACATTTGGAAATATGCTTTAAATGTTGATGTGTAGGTGGTACAGGGGGTGGTTGGCACAATTTTCTTTGTTTGATCTCTGGTGGACCAAACATTAAAATAACTTAAATAGGTGCAAACAAAGGGAAAAATAGTTCTTTATATCAAAGCATATACATCCAATATCACGTTATACTTTCTTCTTTTTCAAACTGTATGACTAAAATTGGCAGCCAACCCCAACATTACATAAATGTTCAGATGTTCAGTTCCATATGTTCATCATCCCACTCACATGAAATAATGGTATATTTTACCTCAAAACTTAACTGTTCATTAACTTAACCTAGCTTATTTTTTAGACTTACAACTAGGGCTGTCAAAAGATTAGTCGTGATTAATCATATAGAAAATAAAGTTTGTGTTTGCATAATATGTGTACAAAGAACATAGTAAAATATTGAAAAACTGTGGTGTTTTTCTTTAACTCACTTCACACCTATAATTGCAGAAATGGACAATGTAGACCCTGTAACTTCATGGCAACTTTATCGTTAAAACCTTGATTCAGAGGAAACTGAATTAATGTCTGATGATTAGTATAGATTATTACATCCGCTTGTCAAGTCGTGATTTAAGGAACAACACCAGTCCTCCTCTAGCTTCATCTGCAACTGCCGTTTATTAGCGCTATTTATTTAAATTACACATTTAACTCACTCTGTACACTACATTCTCCAGGCTCACACACAGCAACACCAATACTTCAACAATTCATAAAAAATGAATTACTTTCTGGCCATCTGAGATTACGATATGGGGATGAAGGTTAGGATTGTGTTTTCTTTTCAATGGTCTTTCAGCACACTGTGTATATACATTTTTATTAGTTTAGTATTTTGTTTGCTTAAAGAATCTGGTGGATCGTTTAGACTTGGGGTTATTTTAACACGTGCCATTTCGTGTTGATTTAAATAAATGAAAGATGTGTTAAAAAAACACAAAGTTGTTCTACAAATAACACAAAGTGTTGTCCTTAACTAGGCACAATGTGTGTTATTTTAACACATTTGTTTAAAGAGTGGCTATGACGTCAGACTTATTTAGCAAACAGACAACAAAAATGTTCTTGTTTGTTGTAAACAGCCGATAGACAAGAGTTGTTTACATCCAAAATACACAAATTGATGTAATTTACTCCTGTATCTCTGCAGTTAGGGAATCAGTTATATAAGCAGATTTTGCTCAAATAAATGCAATTTCTCAGCAACCGCATTGTAATTAATGAACATGGTACCACTATTTGTTTTATTTTAAGATGTTTGTTTCCATTACATGTTCCTGCATGTGTCATATTCCGGTTTCATTCAGGGCCCAATTAAAGATATGAACTAAGATGATATATAGAGATTGTAATGTGTTGGAAAACAGGCGGGCAGCGGAGCGGATCCAAACGCAATGTCCTTTATTAAACATAAAACAAGATAAAACAAAAACAGGATGGAGTTTTTACCCGGTAAAATGAGGTTTACTGAATATATATACGATATTGACTGAATTTGAGCCTTTATTTACAAAGGACAGGGAAGAGAGATTGGAGATTTATTTTAGAAGAAGAGATGTTTGCATGTACTTAGAGGGTTTTGCAGTGAAAGACTGTAAAAAATAGAGCATTACTCACTAATACATTTTAATTGCTATTAAAAACAAAATTACTGAACCTAAATAAAGAGCCTGAATATAGAGCCAACTATGTTGGGTAACAATGAATCTTGTGACCATATTTGGCATTCACTTAAAAAAAAGAAAAAAAAACTTTGGTAGCATGCATAGGTAGGCTGTTTGGAGTGGCGTTTTATTTTAGTTGTACATTTGTGCTCGCTCCCACGTCAAGATTGATTCAATAGCGCATATCGGCAACAATTTATCAAAAAAAAAAAAAAAAAAAAAAAAATAGGATTTTAAGGTGTGAAATATAGAAATAAAATCTAAAGCAATGCTCTCCTTTGTCCACTCAGAATAATGCTTTTTAACTTGTCAAGCTGTCAGATAATAATAATGCACATGGTTAACGAATACTTTATTATAGGTCTTAGCTATACTAGCTATATTTAGCTACATTATTGGCTTAACTAATTTGAGGGTCCCTTATTTTTAATCGGAGGTCCCTTATTTTGTCCCTTTTTATTGTAAGAACACCAATAAAATGAATATTACATCAGAAGTTTTTTCCTATGTTCAGCCAAAAAGCAAAACAAACCCTTTAGATTTGTCAGTGCATATGCAGTTTCTACAGCGATCCATAAAGATTCAGCTAAGCATTAAAATTCTGCTGCAGCCATCTTTGATGTACCAGGCAAAATTGCTATGGCAGAGAAAGCAAATGGGTATACCTTATTCAAATTCTGTGTTCACTTTCTCTCCTCTCCGCACGCAGCGATCATCTGACACTAAAGATAATCACTCCGAAGGCAAAAGGTAGCGAGCTTGTTGCTGTCTCTGAATGAAACAGTGTGACATAAAGTTCCTGTCTGATTTTGATTAACAGGCTGCGTGACTGTGCCCGTACAAAGCTATTATTTCTATAATTTTCATGTCAGTTATCTCTGGTAAAATCTGCTGATCTTGTATAAGCCTGGAAATGGAGAATGTGTTTTTGTTTAGGTTTTCCAGTACTTTGAATGGCTACGTTTTTATAAATGCCCTCACAAATATAGTAAAACATGTCAAAAACTAACTTGTGAAGGCATCTACACACTGTCAGAAACAAAGGTACAAAAGCTGTCACTGGGAAGGTACCTTTTAAAAAAGGTCCTGTTATAAACAGTACTATCGTGTATCATAGAAGTACAAATATGTACCTTTAAGGTACTAATATGTCCTATTTAGGTACATAAATATACTTTTTGAAAGGGTACTGGCCCAGTGTAAGCTTTCAAACGTTTGTGAGAGGGCAGTCATCATCAGCAGTGACGTCGCAGTCGGTCGGGTCGATTGAAATAAATATGCAATTGAACTACTTTAAACAATTACAACTTTTAAAAAATGCGGGCCAGGAAGCGTGTCGGAATATTTTTTTTCTCATTTTCTCATTTTTTCCAAAATGGTAAAGATGTCTCCCTAACAAGCTAATGAGTTAAATCATGTGTGTAAAATAAGGAGACATCTAAAACTTTTGGGGAGGGGGTGTTCAGGGGCAAAAGTCTACCGGTAAGTAGTTTCAATAAGTCTGTATTTACTGAATTTACATCTATAGTTATGTCTACTAATGTGTTTGGCTGGAGTAAGACCATTGCTAACCAACAAAGTAAAAAAAATAAAACAATATAAAAATGGTCCTAGCTGGGGTGACACGCTTTTAAAATGTACATCGCTGCATCTAAAGATTTTAGCACCTCAGAGGTACATACTGGTACCAAAAAGTGCATATTAGTACTCCAAGGGTACAAATTGGAACCAAATATATACATACAATACAAAATAAAGGGGCTTCACGATGCTATTGAAGAACCTTTTATGTGGGTTTATATACACTTTTAACATATATTTCAAAATAATACAAAAATATATTTGCTGTAATGTATTCTGGAATATGTTTAAAAAATGTATTTTAATTGAAAATAAATTAATTTTAAAGCATTAAAAATATATATATTTATCCTACTATATCTACTTTGTTTATGTTATGAACCTGTAAATATTACCGTTTTAAAAAGTTTTAAAATTAAATATATTTTTAACCTAAGAATACACTTTATAAATGAACTTGTATTTAACATATATTTTAAATATATGTCAAATAATACTTTTCTGCCCTATGGGATGTAAAATTAGAAATGTATTTGCTTGAAATACATTTTGAAATACATGTTGATGTATGAAGGTTAAAACTAAATATATTTCCAAATTCAAAAATATTTTAAAATTAGCATAACATTCTACAAAATATATTTTGCATAGATTTTAAATATATTTCTGGCCAGAGATTTTTTATTTTGCTGTATGGAAAACAGAGGTTAAACCAATTTTTTAATTTAGACATTCAAGCATGTAGCAGACACTTCTGTCAAAAGTAGGGATGCACTGAATCCAGATTTTTTTGGGTTTCGACCGAAATACCGAGTACACTGTTTAAGATTCAGCTGAAACCGAATACCGAATCCTACTCGCATCCTTATCCATTTAAAAAAGTAAAACACATTAATGAAGTAAACAACGTCCACAGCAGTGTGTTTTTTATTTAATTTTAACTGTAAAATAGGCAACATTATGCCAGGATGACAAGTGGGAAAAACTATTTTGACAATTACCATAAGCCTATGCATAATGGAAGCGATGAGGTGCGACACACTCGTTTTTCCAGGTGCAGCCGCAAAATGTGAACCGCCCCTAAGGCTCACCGAAAGAAAAAGCTTATCTCCACGTCAGCACCCGATGTGTCTAATCAACGGCCGTGTGACGTCGACCAGCGTAGCGCAAGCCTAGGATTCGGTTCGGTGGAAAAAAAATATAGGATTCAGCCGAACCCGAACCCTGTCAAAAAGCCCAGTATTCGGCCGAATCCGAATACTGGGTCCCTATTCAAAAGTGAATTTTAAAAGGGGAAAACAATGAAACTATTCATCTTAATGCAATATTCTGATATGTGCTATACAAAGTTACAGAGTTAATATCTCCTAAGGTCTGTCTCTCAGGGTTTTTTAGCTGCATTATGGGGTGGAAATTGTGCTCACAATAAAGGAACACCTGACATTTGCAACATTGTGACCATATGTTCCTGCAATTCAAAGGACTCAATAAAAATTTGGCAACAGGGGATAGAAAATATCATTAGCCTATAAAAACAACAGATATAAGAAAAGTCAGTGTAATGATAAAAATACCAAGTGTGTGCAAGTGTGTGTGTGAAAGAGAAATAAATGGAGACATTGATCTTTACATATTGTTTAATCAAAGCCAGCAAAGAAACAATAAAAAAAAATCAACTTAAACTATAAGAAGGATAATTAGAGCTGTGTGATCAATACAATACGATATTGAATCTTTAAAATGTATCTCATTTTATTATAAGCCTTATATTTATAGTTTTATGGTTATGCAAATACACATAATTCTCTTATTGTGTAACAGTATTGAGCATCCTACAGCATTTGATATATAGGATTATATTACTTACTTTTTCTAAATCTATACAGCAGGTCATAATATTAAAAGAGAAAAATAGACCAATTACGTTTCTTAACAATCTCCAGAAACAAATATGTCAACATTATTTTTCTGTCACAGATTATTTGCGCTCTAGAAAAATAATTATTTGGAGCACAGTGCGAACAAGTTTCAAAAGATCGACGTGAGCTAATATGCAAACTGGCGAAAAGGAAGGAAAACATATTTTAATGTTGACATAAAAGCCCACGGCAACATCAAGTCTATTTGGATTTTGTTCTTTGATTTCGAGTCCACTTTGAAGAGGTAAAGACCAATTAATTGCACATTACAGTACAACGAACAGAATAAAAATAGACATTCACACACACACATTTCCATACATGCATACAGAGACAAAGCACACACAGTCTAACAGAACTACAGACAGAAATAAGAAGAGGATAGGAAGAGAGTGCAGGTGGAAACCTCTTAGTGTGGACTCGCTTTACTGTGTGAAGCCGGAGAGATCAAGCGGATGGGAACACAGATCTCTGAAAGAGAATCACAGAAAAGGTCAAAAGTCACAAAGCTTTGTATCACCAACCTGAGGGATTAAGATCTGCCATCCAACCTGAGCCCAAGAGGACCAAACACTGGCAGGAGGGGCAGTTTTTAGGTATAAATTCATGTTTGCATTTGGTTTACATGTATGGATTAAAACTGTATTAAGTAAAGTTACTTAAATTAATAACTTGGAACATTAGCCAATTAGATTTTACCAGTGCATAATGTAATTATATTATGGCTTTATTTCAAAGTAATTTGGTTATCTTTGAGTCTTTTGGGACATGTAATCCATTTGTATGGGTTGTACAGTAGTCATTAAAACAAAAATGATTTTCAGTGGAGTATGTCTTACAAATCAATAGCATTGGTGGTGTTCAGTCAGGTCACACGGTTTTGTTTACAGGCTCTCACCTTATATGCAAACATTTTTACATAACATTGCCAAAGCTTGCGGGTACATCAGGTGGAACTAGATACACTGCTTTACACCAAAAACTAACGGATTTGGAAGCAACATTTAGATTTTATTCTCAAATTGTCCTGAGGTTTGGGGAGGTAATTTATGGTTAGTGGTCAAAGTTTTAATTAACTGCCGGCCTAAGTTTGGAACAGAAGTGCTTCATTAATCACAAAACCAGGCAATCCATGAAAGGTCATAGCTCATCACTTTCATCTGAAATTATCCTTATTCACAGCACAAACAAAAAACCTTAAAGTAAATGAGAGTCAGGAAGGCATTATTTCCTGTCATGCGATTTTGCGTAGTATCATGGGCCGTGAAAAGCGTTTTAAATGGCTTGGGCAGAGGATGATGACAAAAATAAATGTGAACCCCACATTCTAGGTAAATTTAAACAAGTGGTTGGGTTTGTCTGTTTTACCCAACCATGTGCTAAACTTAAAAAAACTATGTTGCTCGATATAGGAGGATCTTAGATGCAAAAGTCGCCAGATGCCACCTACATCAAAAAATAGATAATGATATCAACTGCATGCTCTCTCGGCACGTATTATTCAGTCATCAAATACTTTCACTTCATATCCGCTTAATCCCAGCCTCAAGCCATTCAGAAGTAACGCTTTGTTGGCAGAATCTGTTAAATGCACAACAATTTATAGCAATATGCGGATGGAAGAAGAATAGGGAGAACGAGTGTCAAAATGTAAGAGTTTAATAGATGTTTACCAAATATATTAGGATATTGAGCGAATGTTTTAGTCTTTTACCTGTATCCAGAAAGAACAGAGAAAGTTCTTTAGATTTGGAGATTTTTGTATTTTTGTATGTACTTAGAGGGTTTTGCAGTGAAAGACGCTAATTTAATAATGCTAATTTACAAGAAACCATGTCAGACGCACTTAGAAAGTTTTGCAACTGAGCTCTTTAAACATTACTCAATATATGTGTGTGTGTTCATGTGTTATAGACACACGTTACAGTTCAAGGGACACATACTTAAAGGTGCAAATTAATGCATTCAAATAATATGTTTAATTGTTCTCTGATATTTAGATAGAAGGTATGTGGCTTTATAAAGTACAAAAATAATCCAGAGACAGTTTTGCATATTAATTTACAACCCCAGGATTTGCCTTTAGAATGAAATTGCCTATAAGTGGCGACCGGTGACTTCTTTTTTAGAGGGCGCACAATGCGAAGTTCGTCACAATATGTATGTAGCTCGTCATGTGTGTGGATTGTAATTTCAAAATATGTGTTCGCCGCGTTGATTGAACCTATTTGCATCATGTGTTTTGGCAAAATAAGTGCCTGCTGCAGACCCGTCTAAAGGGTTTATGATAAAAAAAGATGCTCATGTTTGCCAGATACTCACATAATCTCATGCGTAATCAGAGTTTACTGTTAAGGGAGTGTCTTGCGTGTATTTTGTGAACGTGAGCGTCTTATTTATCATAAACGGTTTTGACGCGTGTGCAGCAGACACTTATTTTGACAAAACACGTGATGCACATGGTTCACATGACACTCCGAACACATATTTTGAATTTACGCCCCTCTGAAGAGCAGTCACCAGCCGCCACTGCTATTATTACCTTGGCTCATGAATAATAATGTTGTGCTTTGCTCTGATTGGCTGTTTCACAAAGCAACTTCTTTAGTAGCTCTGTGTTTGTGTAAACAGACCAGAAATAATCAATAAACTGCAAAACTTCAGCCTAAACATTAGCATATGGCATAAACTAGCATATAGCGTTAACTCAGCAGTCACAACTTTGTTTTTAGTATTGCAACATTGTACTTAATTTAATGTGTAATTTAAAGTTAGGGTGTACATCTCGACTGTACATTAGAAGGAGGAAAAAATAGTGTTTGAGGTCATTACCATGTATAGAACTCTTATTATTCATTAGGCAAATACAGTTTTACATTCTATGACACCTTTAAGGAATTTAAGAAAAAACACAGATGACTTAAATAAAAATACAGTTGACTAACCATGAAATTATTTGTTCTCACTCATAATATGTTCTTAAATGCATAACATGTGATGCCGCCATCTGCATGAACACTCCATCTGTGCAATAAATTACCCAACTGACCGAAACAAATGAATCAGCTTTTATGCAACCTAAAATGAGATCCTCCAGTCTCTTATGCCCAAACCCTGCTAAACAATGTATTCCTTTTATATTAGTAGCATCATTACCTTAATTTATAATCATAAGCATTCCACTTTACCCAAAACCGCACTGATCTTTTCAAGACTTGTTTATATCACCTGCTGTGCCTAAGACTTCTGTGATGTCACCAGGGTCTGAACAGTAAGTTTGATCTCAAATGACCTGTCTCTGCCGGTCTGACTCTGCAATGCTGATCTGAGTGCAGTCCTGACGCACAGACGGTCAGAGATGCCCAATAAAATAAAAGTAAGGTCTCCACAGGCTTTTGATGTTTCTCACCTGTTACAATTTTATGACCTATGTGGGATGCTTCTCATTCACACATGTGCACACTGCAGAAGAGGCAGGGCAACAGAAAGAATGCAAGGACAGAGAGATTAAGTAAACATTGGAAATAAATAGGAAAAAATGGAATGAGAGACACAGAACTATTCATTATACCTCTAAGGGCCTTATTTTAACGATACACTTTTGCTAATTTAATGACGGGAAAAATGGTTTGTGCGCCAAGCGCACGACCTAAATGGGTTTTTCCTATTCACTTAATGAGTGATGGGTGTGTTTTGGGCGTAACGTGCAATAAACCAATGAGAGTCCCAGCTCTCATCCTTCTTAAAAGCAAGTTGAGCCTGGCGACATGCCTAATCCCTACGTATTTACAAAGCAGAATTTGTAAACTGAAAATCTAAGCAGAGGAAGAAGACCACCAGTTTAAGATTGATATTAAAAAGTTGTTTTCATTTCTATTGAAATTTTTATTTTTTGGTTTTAAAACCTTTAAAAGTCGTTTTCTTTCAGTCATGGAAGTAAAATTAGCAGGCTTTTATTGCTTTAAATTAATGGATAGCCTACAAGATCAGTGTAATCTCAAAAAATTATTTACAAATATGCAACAAAGGCTTGTACTCTAAAAATATTTTATGTGTAACAAACAAGAGATAAAGAATTTACAAACGTGTGGAGACGTTTCAGCACTCGGACAGCGCTGTGAGTGCTTTGAAACGCATTCCATAAAAAGGTTCTCAACTCATCATATCAACAGGTACAAAGTCATCATATGCAATAAATATGTGGGTAACTAAAAAAAACAAACATTTAAAAACATATGCAATATTTACATTTGTTTAAAGCAAAACATTTACTTACCAGGCTACAGGTGAATCTGCTCTTTACACCTTCTAACGTCTAACAATCGATCCTCATTTATGTCTAAGAGACTCAATAATAATCTTTTACATTTTAATCTTTTGATTTTTCATATTTTAAAACGTTTATGCTGCACATCCATGTCATAAGCAAACGCACAAAGTCGTCCAGTTTATAGACACACATTACTAACGCGCTCATTAAATAACAAAAACAGTACTGCAGTAGTCTATTTTAACAGTAGTCTATTTTAGTTGCCTCAAAATAGCAACGCGCCACCAATGCACCTGAACACACCGCAAAATTGGGCGCAAATGCATTTAAACAGCGTGGCGCTAAAGGTGAAAATTATCATTGCGGCGGGTTGAAACTAGCAAAATACACTAGCGTCGTGCTGCATTGGGCTGGGTGTATGATAGAGCCCTAAGCGATATAAGCAACAAAACAATGTGAATTGCCAACCGAAACGGTAAACATGTTTTTCATTAGGAAAAGTTTCTTAAGCATGCCATTTGGTGCACAAACAGAACTCATTTTACTTGCTAAAGATGCTAAACATTGCACTAAATAATGCTAAATGCTGTACACTATGTTTGCACCTGAAAAACAACCTATTACTAAAACTGAATATTCAAAATATCGTGAAATGAAACGTTGTAAAATAGTAACATGATAGTGAAACATATGAACTACTTTAATAATAATATTTGGTCCTAATCACTTTCAATGCACTCTTAAATGAGCAAAAAAAAACAGCTTGGTTATTTTGTGTTCCATTGAAGAAAAACAAAAGAACTGATTTTGAATAAAAAGATGAGTAAATATTGACAGAAATCATTTCTTTGAGAACTATTAAGCTATATTTGTCTGGGTCTTTGTTAGATCTCTGTTTTTGTCCGTGGGGAAAACACAAGAGTTTCACTATTGGAGATGTTCTTCTTTTCAGCCTAGTTTATTTTACAATGTGCAATATTTTAATTTACAATTATTTTAATTTCACATAAATGTTTTTGTTCTCATTATTTTTGTTGTCACACTCTGTGATTCACAATATTGGTTCAAAAACAGCCAGATAAGTGTGACTAAATGTCTCATATGAATGCCAAAAAGAAGAGGAGGTTTTAAATCAATGTGTGAATTACAAATAAAAATGGGGGGGGGGGTTGAAGATATACACACATCCATATATAAACTATATAGGGAGATAGAGATGATGGACAGATAAGTATTACGTGACTGTCTATAATCTTAGCCAAAAAGAAACCCTTAAGAGTTGTTCATCAGGCACTGTGTGGGAATCTTGGCTGAGCAAGATGACAAAACAGAAAGAAAGAGAGGGAGTGAGGAGAGAGGATGAGCGAGAGAGCGAGTCAGTAAGAGGACTGGTAAAGGAGTAAAAGGATGGGGTGGGGGGTCGAAAGGATGGGTGGTTGAGAAGGATGAAGCACCTGCTTTGAAGTGACAGAGATCAGAGGGCAAACTCCACCCAGGCTGTCTCTCCAGCCAAGAAGCTCACTCGGCCGGCTACGTCCACATCAAAGGCTGCTTCACAGTCACTGCGGGGAGGATCTCCCTCAGTCACCAAAAGCTTCTGTCTCTGCATGCGCGTCAACTATATGCCACTGTACCTATTATACGGGCATCAATCTCTGCGTAGAAATGACATGAGTGTGGAGCTGCAGAGCTTCTAAAAAGCTCACAGGCTTATATAAAGAAACATTATGACTTTTTGTCTATACTGTTAGTTGAGTCTGAGGTTATCTACAGTATGAGCTGGTATATTGCTAAATGTTAATTTCAGCACATATACATAGAAAGTAATGTTAAGGATAACTATTTCAATAATGTTAAAAACCTCATGAAGTAGGTGCATTTGGCTTTTATATAAAAGCTAAGATAATTATATAAAATCTTAGCTAAAATCTAATGGCAAGAGCGTCAAAGTGGCCAGAAGTCGTTCATTTTCAATAAGAGCCCGCGGCAAGCTCCGGCGCAGCGCGTCTTGGATGGTGTGCTTGGTCGAGGAGATTTGAAATCAGCACAACTTTATGGTAATGAGCTATGACGCGGTTTGGCGGCAACCAATTGGAAGGTGGAAACGTAAGGCGGCAACCAATCTTTTTCTATAGTGTCATTAGCAGGGCGGCCAAAGCGTTTTTTGAAGCTCTCGCCGGCGGCGGTGTGAACGTACAGTAATCGGCGGTTCACATTTCGCTTCTAGAATCACGCAAAAAATGCAACTGTCGGTTGGTTCTTGTCACATGACCTGCGGTGCGCTTGCGGCATTCTGAAAGGTTGAAATGTTTTTAACTCGATCCGGTGCGGAAATCTATAATTTCATAGCTTTGATGACTTTTTAAAATTGTAATCAAAATTTCCAATTACAAAAACTGCTTTTGTATAGGTCAGTGGTAGTAATATTGTGGTATTTTTACAAATGACTTATCTGTGAGCTTCATTCTTTTTTTTAAAATTCATGTGCCGTCATAATCTCTTCCCGTCCTTAAAACGATCTCTTCTTACTTCTGATCATATGCTATGGCAGGTGGGCGGGGTCTGGGAGAAGATTGTTGCTATTAACAATTAGCAACATGACCCAACTTCAAATGATCCAATCAGATCTCGATGGACAAATTCAAATCCAGCCCTGCCTTATTTCATTTCAGAAGCCAGTGTCACTCGGATATACATCCCCATGTGGAAAATAAGGCAATCACTACTTCCGTTTCATGGTGAGTTTAAGCCAGTTCGTTATTGTAGGATTTTATTGGTTTTAGATGATTTCATCAGACGCACGTGCGGTGACGCTATTACGCGTCTGAGCAGAAGTTAACTTCTGGTCTCTTTTTGTTTAATGGTCTGACTAATTGCTAAACTGAATACTTGAACAAATACCTTGTTGAAAATAATACAAATTTTGGTTTCCTAAAGATGAGAAAAGACGGCGATCACGGATTACCACTATTTGATGGGAGGTTTGTCAGGCGATCTGTAGTTAACATTGTATACATTATATAGTACACATTATACACAGTAACGTTAGCTAAGTGTAGTTTTTGATACGCTTTAGCTACAATTTGATCTAAGGTAATCTACGTGTTGTTTATTTAGCATGTTATCAGAAATAAAGTACTCTAAAGCAGTGGTTCTTAAACTGGGGTCCGGGCCCCCAGGGGGGCCGCGAGATGGTGCCAGGGGGGCCCCAGTTTTATGACATTTTATAAAATACATTAATTTATCATGAATTCTGTGTAATTAAACCTTAAAAAATAAGACTACTAACCAACAGCACTACTTTGTATAATTTAATATGTTTTGTTTAATTAAAATGTTACCTTTTAGAACAAATTTGTCTTAATTTTCTTCTGGGGGGCCGCGAAGGAATGCACCGTACACAAGGGGGGCCCCACACTGAAAAAGTTTGAGAACCACTGCTCTAAAGGGACTTTGTTGTTATTGATTCTTTGCGGAGTTTACTGGAAGTTACGCATGTCCCACGAAAGCCGTCTGCTTATGTTGTTACTGCTGAAACCGTCTAGGAAGTTTTTGTTATAGCCTTTACTGCCGTCGCTCAAAACCAAGGCTTCTAAGCGGTTCATGGAACGAAAACCAGGAATGTTTTTATGTTTTGCAAGGAGAAGAAACTAAACCAGTAACGTTTATTTAAAATAATGGTAACCGGTAAATACCATTCTTTTTTTCGTTCATGGACAAGATTTCTGTGCAGTATGACTCTGTGAAGTTCACTTCCAGTCATTGTTGACTCTGAGAAATGAGAAGCTTACCACCAGTAAGTAGCCTGCTCAAGCCCAAGTCTCTAATGCTCAATCATAAGAGTAAACTACCAAGTATCTCAAGATGACTAATCAGTGATGTAACGGATCGCAATTGATCCGTGACTCATACAGATCACGACCCACGGTTCGGTTCGCATGCGATTCGCGGATTAATACACAAATACAGTTGATCATTTGCACATGTTTTAATTCCTTGCAAATGTTAACACTTGTGAATGTGTCTGGTCCCAATCCAATCAAATGTGATTGTTCCCATGCTCTTCAAAGATCAAAACTCTTGATGTATAAACTTGAGAGAGAGTTGCGCTACTGTGTTTCATACTGTAGTGAATTAAAAAACATTTGGCGAAAAAGCACTGAAAAACAAACGTAATTTTCACTTTATGTGGAGCGACTGTTTATGCTGCATCTTCTTCCCGAAGTGCCGTTTGGAATACCTCCTCTGTGCGTGTTTAAGTGCCCTCAAAAGTGCATACACGGAGAGACGCGTTTCAAAAAGCAAGCGAACAATCTTTCTGTTCTTGACAGGCCACATACAATCAAAATGATCTCGAAATACCACAGTATTCTTTTTCTAATAAAAAAAACATTTGTTTAAGTTGTTTGCCAATAAATTACATTTCAAAAATTTTCCTTGTTTTAATTTATGTATAATGCTAAAACAAATGTAGGCTTTTCAGAATTACAGTTATGCTGCTTACATAATAATGTAGCCTTTTTTAATGTTTGATGACAAGATAGAGAGTCCTAATTTGAAGAGATTTTGAGCTTAACATGACAGTGCACATGTTACAGTACTTAACTCTTTCACCGCCATTGACGAGATATCTCGTCAATTAAGAGAAAACGCTTCCCCGTCAACGACGAGATTTTCAGTCTTTCCGCAATACCGCTATTATCCACCAGCCCTTCCGCAACTTTTTAAACCCGGAAGTATTGCCCTATGGCAAGCGGCTGCATGTCCGTGTCTGTTTTAAAGATCGCTCTGAATGAGATCTTTATGAAAAGTCCGTCACAAAAATGGAATTATCTCTGCTTTTTGCTCAAAATGTGGTGTTTTTGCAGAAACCTACCCATATTCAAAAGCTGATTACAAAAGAACCACTGAAGGTAGGATGAAACTGATTTTTTGTTTGAAAGCAGAGGGGCTGTTCTTTCATCTGGTATATTGTATGTTTATATATTTAAAGAAGAACATTTTCTGGAAGGCATTAAACTTTGGTGAAAATCATGAAAAACGCTGGCGCTGGCTGGCAACTTTTTTTAAAAACGCTGGCGGTGAAAGAGTTAACCAGTAAGCAAGTGGCTTCAATTTGTTGAATAATATGTTTCATTTATGCAACAGATTAAAACAGATGTCCAGACGTATCAAAAGCTACATGTAAAACAAATTAACCATAACTCTAGAACTAGATGTTCTGATCTATTTTTCACAACCCAAAAACTCCCAAGATGTAGTAGTCAGGTGCTATTCAGGCCAAATCAATGCGGACAGATGGTCGCCTACACTCCAAAAGAATCGGTCTCGTCCCATTTCCAGTCAGCATCCAGATGCCTTCTCCCGATAGCTCATATCAATCAAAGCCAAGCACTCTTCACAGCCAAAGTATTGATTGTCAGAGAGGGAATTAAATGGTACCTCAGCACCTCCACTGATGCAGAGCAAATATTCAGAGCAGAGTGAAAGGGAAGAAACGTCACATTCCAGTCCAGCTGCTCTCACACTTAGCAAACGCTCTTTCGGACACACCGGACTGGAGCAAACTCAGTAAGTGCAAAAGCTAGCGATGAATAGACAAGCTATCTGAGAGCCAACCGACCATTCCTGTCAAGCTTTCCATTTACTCTTTGGAAAAAGATTTTGTCCATTTTTACCACCCTTCAAACCACATTCACAGTTGTTGATCTTTTCCTGCAATGTGTGTATAGGGATGTGATGTGCAGCAGCGATGTAACAACATTCATCTGGAGCTGGATGGTTCATTTAAGACTGAGAAATAATATAACCTGTCTATAATAACCTGTACTGGACGTATTTCTAACTATGGCAAATTTGGCCATTAGAAATCTTGTTCAAACTCATACAATCAATAATATGTATCTAATATATCTAATAATCATTCAGGGAATACTTACATGAATAGAAATTCACCCTAATAGCTCATTTATGCTGACACTGACTAAGACTCCTATTGTAATCAGCAGAAATAAGATCCGAGTCATTAAAAAAACATTTGGCGGTTCAGCCCGACAGCTAGTCATGCATTTGGTACACAGTCTAAATTTGACAACGTTCAGCTGACCAGTCATCTGTAATCCTCAGTATATTTAATGTGGCGTCTAGTACATTGAGGTGACCAATCAGCTTTAGGTAATCTTAGCTCTTCCCAGAGACACCGAGAGCGGAAGCCGGATGGAGGCTGTCTTATTGTGCCGCTTGCAGAAACATATCTACGTGTGATTCCTGTCATCCTCCGTTTCATAGAGATAGTTCTCCCTATCGCTCTGTTTTCTTCTGTAAGCTACTAACAGTTAGTTTTGGGTCTCTGCAAACTTATAATACCTCAGCCGCACATCTGTTTCTCACATGGGAGTGCCTGTCTTGCACCCAGAGAGTTTGTCAGTAATCCCCGTGAGTAAAGTTCAGAGCGAGCTGACAGCACTAAAAAACAGATAAATAAGGATTTTCATTTTTCACCCAGTAATGGAAAATTGCACATAACATTTCTCACTCAGCATTTATCCCTAATAGAGGGTGCGAATCCACATCCCTTAATTTCTCCAAATCATTTCGAAGAATAGAACAGTTCTCTTGGTTCTCGCAGGTTAACAATTTTACTCTTTTCAACACTTGTCAGAGATCAATATTTTCAATGCACTTTAAATAACAGATGCTTTTTTTTACTGGAAAGTCACTGTCATGCTTCACTCATGGAGCCACTGCTGTTAATTTTTTTTTTAAGATTCATTTGCTGATTCTCTTCCTAATTCTTAAAAAAAGTTGATTATTTTGACAAATATGTTTCTGATTCTGCTGTTTTTCTTTTACTGATTTTGTTGCTGTTTTCTTTACGGATTTATTTGCTGATTCTCTTGCCAATTTATTTCATGATTCAATTGCTGCATTATCTTTCTGATTCTTTAGCTGATTCATTTGCTGATTCTCTTCCTGATTCTCTTGCCAATTCATTTCATAATTCAATTGCTGATTTTTTTCTCGATTTTCTTGTCGTTTCCTTTGATGATTCATTTGCTGATGTTTTTTCCTAATTCACACTGTATGTTTAATTCATGCCGTTTTTCTAACTGATTCTCCTGCCAATTTATATGTTGATCCTTTAGCTGATTCTCTTGGTGATTAATTCATTCTCTTCCTGATGTTCTTGTTGATTCTTTTGCTGATTATCTGTCTGATTCTCTAAATGTTTCTCTTGATGATTCTTAAAGCAAAAAAGGCGGACACTACAACAACATGAACAACATGATTCATTTGCAGATTCTCTTCGCCAATTTATTTCATGTTTCAATTGCTGATTCTTTTCCAGATTTTTTTGCTTTTTTCTTTGCAGATTCTCTTCTTGATTCTTACTGTATGTTGCTTCTCTTGCTGTTTTTCTTACTGATTTTCCTGCCGATCCATATGTTGATTCTGTTGTCGATTATCTTTATGATTAATTTGCAGATTCTCTTTTTGATTCCTAGTGTATGTTGACTCTCTTACCGTTTTTCTTACTGATTCTACTGCCAATTCATATTTTGATTCTTTTGCCCATTATCTTTCTGATTCTTTAGCTGATTCAATTGCTGATTCTCTTGCCAATTTATTTCATGATTCAATTGCTGATTCTTTTAATGTTTTTCTTGCTTTTTTCTTTACTGATTCATTTGCTGATTCTCGAGCCAATTTATTTCATGATTCAATTGCTGATTCTTTTAATGTTTTTCTTGCTTTTTTCTTTACTGATTCATTTGCTGATTCTCTAGCCAATTTATTTCATGATTCAATTGCTGATTCTTTTACGGATTTTCTTGCTGTTTTCTTTGATGATTAATTTGCTGATTTTCTTGCTAATTTATTTCATGATTCAATTGCTGATTCTTTTACTGATTTTCTTGCTGTTTTCTTTACTGATTTATTTGCTGATTCTCTTGCCAATTTATTTCATGATTCAATTGCTGATTCTTTTCCTGATTTTCTTGCTGTTTTCTTTGCTAATTCATTTGCAGATTATTTTCTTGATTATGTTGCCCATTATCTTTCTGATTCTTTAGCTGATTCATTTGCAGATTCTCTTTTTGACTCCTATTGTGTGTTGACTCTCTTGCTGTTTTTCTTAATGATTCACCTGCCAATTCATATGTAGATTCTTTTACCTATTATCTTTCTGATTCTATAGCCGATTCATTTGCTGATTCTCCTGCCAATTTATTTCATGATTCAATTGCTGATTCTTTTCCTGGTTTTCTTGCTGTTTTCTTTGCTGATTCATTAGCAGATCCTCTTTTTGATTCCTAGTGTATGTTGACCCTCTTGTTGTTTTTCTTACTGCTTCTCCTGCCAATTTATATGTTGATTATTTTCCCATTATCTTTCTGATTCTTTAGCTGATTCATTTGCTGATTCTCTTCCTGATTCTCTTGCCAATTCATTTCATAATTCAATTGCTGATTTTTTTCTCGATTTTCTTGTCGTTTCCTTTGATGATTCATTTGCTGATATTTTTCCTAATTCATACTGTATGTTTAATTCATGCCGTTTTTCTAACTGATTCTCCTGCCAATTCATATGTTGATCCTTAAGGTGATTCTCTTGGTGATTCATTCATTCTCTTCCTGATGTTCTTGTTGATTCTTTTGCTGATTATCTGTCTGATTCTCTCAAATGTTTCTCTTGATGATTCTTAAAGCAAAAAAGGCGGACACTACAACAACATGAATCAAACTGGGCTTTAACTTTCCGAGCATGAACAGAAGTGAACTCGGAAACTTCTATCAGTCAGGGAGGAAAGTGAGTAATGTCTTGCATTAAGTTTGTTGTTTATTCTTGCCCAGAAGCAGTGGAATAACCCTATTAAATCAAGTAGTCACCCCGCCATTAATCTCAATGCAACTGACTAGTTCCTCAAAGCTAATGGGGTTTAGAATTTGCATCAGGCAAGTTTACCCACAAAGCTTTGCCTAAGAGGATTTTAGTCCATACAGAGAGCTTATTGTCACATTTGTCCATGGACGTGGATTAAAAATACTAAGGCTTGCAGACTGCACTAGCTTCAGGTCCACACGCACAAACTGCCTTTCTGTTCTGATGGCTGCAACAAGCTGGCAGGAAGTAGAAAATGACTTTGGGGTTTAAGATCAACCCTAAGGTCTAGGTTAAAACTTTAGTAAGGTTTTGCCAAGTTCTTTATTACCAGTTTGTCCTTGAGGGAAGTATTTAATCCAGGGTGTGCTGAAGGTAACTGTCCCTTCAGCAAGTGTGTTATTTAGGATCAAACGAGCATCCCCAATAACCAAGAAATGAGTTCAGATGATGATCTGGTGTAGTTTACACTGCAATATAATCTATTGACAACACTTTTGGGTTGGTTAGGGTTGGGATTAAATTGCTGTAATATTATGCAAAACGGCTAATGGTTAACAAGACATCTCTTGAATGCATAAATGGATGCATACAAGTACAGTACTGACATACAAATAACTACTATCAGCTGTTCCATGTTTTGGCTATAACATGTGTAGTATGCTAAACTTAACTTAAATATTTTCTCCCTCCCTCGCATTTTTCCCTCTCAGATTTTTTATTTCATCTTTGCAACGTCTCATCATGGTGAATACCAGCTCAGTGTTGTCAACTTAGCTTTTTCATTTGAATAAGCCTCTTTTTGCAGGAACCTGTCGGCACTGTTTCACTCAGGCTAAATCAGCTTTAGCGGCTAAATATAAAAATGTTTCCTGAGCATTAATTCTTTCATATTTATCGGCGGAAAAGGTGCTTGAAATTCAGCTTCAGCCCTTTTAGCAGTTCAGAGAGAAAAAAACTGACAAGCTTCACATAAGCTCTGAGCACTCTGTTGATCCTAAAAACTTATTTAAGTTTGATGCACGTGTAATACAACATTTGCTTGTACACAGTAAAATTCAAATTTTTATGAAGAAATGATGGCTAAATTTATCAATAAGATTAAAGGAAAATAAATCAGTGAATCAAAAAGGGTACAAACAGCAGACAACATCTTGTTCAATGTACTGTAACGTAAAACCAAAACAATGAATGAAGGGCTTGAAGTGAAAACTTCCAGCTTGGGTACTAACTAAAGACTAAATGAACATGTAAATGTTGGTCAGAAGTGCTTTAATAATATTTTAATACAATTTTATTTTATTAATATGCATCATTCACTTTAAATGAAACAAAAACATTAATTTGTTAGCAAAACAATGTAACATCTATGGAATGTTTAGGAAATTGTTATTAAAATATGCATTCTTTTTTCCACAGAGCGCCTCTTTAGCAGAAGGTATACATTGAAACTTGATGGGGACTAAAAGTACCATTAAAGCATTAAAAAAGTATAAGACCGACATTATGTTCCATAAATAGTCCATAATTACTATATTTCAAGCGTTCTGTAGCCAAATGACAGCTTTACTGTATCTAAAGAACAGACTCACATTTACGTCTATTTCAAACTGAGTAATTGTTCAATAAAACTCTGGTCTAAAGAGTTTACATTTATTTTGTGCTCCACAGAAAAAAAGGGGAAAGCTTTCCAAAAACTGATTTTAAGGTCACCTACTAAAGAAGACTTAAGTTGCTAAATGGAAATACTTGGAGTACAAAAAGAAAAGGATAATGTTAAATGACTTTGGCTCAACCAACAAACAAAAACAATTGAATAAAAGTACTGACATTGGTACGGATGTCCAAAATTTTGCCCTTTAAAGTTACGTTTATTTAATAGTTTAAAAAAAATACTAGGGGTAGTTGGAATAAAACACTGCACTAGGTCATCATTACAGTCAAACCAAAATGTATTAAAATACTGGAGGCTTATCCTAGTTCCAGACAAAAATGCATAATTGAGCTGTCTTAATTTAAAAACGCCTTGTAATGACATATCTTAACATATATCAGTGCCATTGTTTTGTCAAGATGCACACCAGTATTGTTTTTGTAAAGTTTGTTTGTAAAACTACTTAAATGTATGAATATAACTAAGGCCTAGTCCTAGATTAATCTAAACCCTGTCTGGCAAACCGCTCTGATATGTTTTAACTAGTGGGTGCAGGACACTACCCAGCAAGCAAAACCGAGATGAAATAATGGCTATCTATAGACCCAATATACTCCAGCTATGAGTAGCCCACCTCTATTCAATAACCTTGAATTTGGTTACATGCCTTTTTCCAAAACTACAAACTTCATCATGTTAGCAAAGTCAACAGGTGTTCAATGTGTTTGCTTTTATTTCTTTTTCAATGTTCTACACATATAGGCATCGTCTATTCCTTGATTATGGTTAGACTTCTCTTAGACTTTCACTGACAGCTCAAATTTTGCCTTGTTTTAGCCAAAATTGCTTGCTGGGTACGGTCAATTGAGGATAGCAACTGTGTCATATACTAGGACTCAACATAAAGGACTGCCCGGTGGCCCGGGGCCAGTGTGAGAGTCGCTCAGGCCAGTAAATATTATTGTCACTTGCCCGATTGGGCCAGTACTTCACCCTCAGTCACTAAAATATATTTTATGCCTGTGGCCGTTTGTCTGTATGTATTCTTTTACAATGTTACCATTGACACACATTTTAAGCGTTGCAAACTAATCGGCAATGTCATGAGGTTTGCCCTACCTTATCGGTTGTTGCGGACGCTATTGTAAGGCGTGGAGTATAGATGTTAATGCTTTCCAATAAGATGATGGATGCAGGTATTCTCAACTATTAACTTTTATTCAAGCTAGCACAGAGAGCCTCAACAAGAACACGGGGCACACAGGAAAAAGTACTCCTCTCTCTCTCTCCTTTTCTCTTCCCCGCTGCATTCCCCCACCAAAATAAAAGTCCCTCATAATACATGAAAGAAATAGGTAAATGCCTAATAAAATAAAATAGACAAGAATGAAATACAACCATATAACAAACTTTGTCTGTCTCACACTATTGCAAATGTTGTGTTACGTCAACTGGTATAGCAAAAAGACGTTAAAAAGACAGCGTCCTCAAATTATGAGGCCAAACAAAAATATAATTTTCTTGGAAGCAGACAGGTAAAACACGACAAAAGCAATTATGCAATGTTTTGCAGTTTGCCATTAGATTCAAGGTAAAGCAGAAGTTGGTAGCCTTTTTTGTCTAAACAAGCAACTAACGTAAACAAAACATAGCATGCATGGTGTCTAAAAGGGTTGCAGATAACTCTTCATCTGGTCCACTGAACTTAATGGCGAGACGTATGAATAAAGACAATTTTAAGCGCATCGAGAGACATATCAGCACAGCATATTAATAACACTGTTTTATTAAAGGGATAGTTCGGCCAAAAACGATATTAAACCCATGATTTACTCACCCCCAAGCTGTCCGAGTTGCATATGTTCATCGTTTTTCAGACAAACACATTTTCGGATATTTTAGAAAATATTTTAGATCGTTCTGTTCATTAAATGTAATGTCACGGGGTCCAGCAATAGTCCACGACCTTCAAGTCCAAAAAAGTGCGTCCATCCTTCACAAATTAAATCCAAACGGCTCCAGGATGATAAACAAAGGTCTTCTGTGGGTAATCCGTGCGGTGTTGTTGTAGAAATATCCATATTTAAAATGTTATTAACGTTATAAACTACCTTCCGGTAGCGCCGCCATCTTAGACTCAGGAGAGAGTATTAGCGTAGTGTACGCACTTTTCTTAGTGACGTATGACAAATTCGGAGGGCGGGGGCACAGAGCAGCAGCAGAGAAACTCTGTACGCTGCGTAAGCTCTCATCCTGAATGCGGATCACTCCAAGATGGCGGCGCTACCGGAAGGTAGTTTATAACGTTAATAACATTTTAAATATGGATATTTCTACAACAACACCGCACGGATTACCCACAGAAGACCTTTGTTTATCACCCTGGAGCCGTTTGGATTTAATTTGTGAAGGATGGACGCACTTTTTTGGACTTGAAGGTCGTGGACTATTGCTGGACCCCGTGACATTACATTTAATGAACAGAAAGATCTAAAATATTTTCTAAAATATCCGAAAATGTGTTTGTCTGAAAAACGATGGACATATGCAACTCGGACAGCTTGGGGGTGAGTAAATCATGGGTTTAATATCGTTTTTGGCCGAACTATCCCTTTAAAATTGGTCATCTTTAAGTCTTTTTGTTCTACCAGTTGACGTTACAGTTAAATCCTGATATACCTGCAAATATTGATTCTGATAAGACTATTGTGAAATTTCTGAATTAAAGTTTACATTTAAAATTGCCAATTGTCTTAACAAATGATGAATAATATGCATATGTATACAATTATATTTGGATTCATTATTTTAAATATGTGACACTGAAATCTTTTTTAGTGGGGCCAGTGAAAATTTTTGGCAGGGCAAGTAAAAACCTGAATCACTGCCCCGAACAGGCCAGTATAATAAATTCTTTGTGTTGAGCCTTGTATACCCAAAAAATGTTCATACAGTGGACTACCAGATAAACATTTGGGACACAAAATTATTTAGACATTTATTCAGACACTTTAACCTGACCAAGTGTTTTGCCTTTTTACAGCACAGACTGAATAAAATTAAGCATTGCTTAGTAATTGGTTGACCTAAATTGAGTAAAAAATAATCGACGACGGGCCGCTGAATTATTTGAAAGTAATGCACACCCTTTTCAAATAATTCAAAGGACCAATGACCAAAGGAAGAGTCAATTCTTTCGCTTATACCATGGTTACCACAGACATTGCTCTGGTGGTTATTTTAACTCTTTTCCCGCCAGCGTTTTTAAAAAAAGTTGCCAGCCAAAAAAAAAAAGTTTCATCTTCATTTGTTCTCATTTTATCACCTCTCAAATATGGGTAGGTTTCTTCAAAAAGACCAACTTTTGAGCAAAAAGCTGAGATAATTAAATTTTGTGAAGGACTTTTGATAGAGATCAGATTCAGAGCGATCTTTAAAACATACAGGCTGCGTCCGAAACCGCATACTGTATAGTAGGTACTGAATAAGCCGGAAGTTCTTGTCATTGGCAGAGAATCTTTTTCTCTTAATTGATGAGATAACTTGTCAATGGCGAGGAAAGAGTTAAGATATTTGACAGGTTAGGTGTGTGTTTATTGAAAAATAATGCATATATGTAGAACATTTATTCAATCAGAACAAAGCATTCAAAAGCCATATTATCTAATTGTGTACTTGCATTTAAAATTTAACAACTGACAGCTATTTAACCTACTGTAATTCATTTGTGAGTCTAACAGAAGGATGGCCAAAACCAGTGAAATGTTTAACTTTTATTCTTTTATTACTATTATCTAAACTATAGCGAATACACTGTGATAATGCTAAAGGTGTCTGAATAAATTTCGGTTTGACTGTAGATGGCTGAATTAGTCTGTCAACATAACATATAGTAAACACGGTTAATGAGGCAATTGACCCTTTAAATCTCACCACCTCACAAAAGCTCCACAAATCACCTTCCCTAACACCCGCTTTCTTTTAACCATTCAATATTTCCAGGCAACACACAGAACAAAGAACAACACTGATGGAAGAGGGACATTAAAGGCTTCTTAGGCTAAGTAGGGATAAATTCTCCATACATTTTCCATTCTCCTATCCCAGCATGCCTGGGTGGATGTTTCGGTCTTCTGGGTCTCTTCTCTCTGTGACTGTCAGCATGTGTAGTTTGACTGCAGCCCACGCTGTTGGTTCAGAGGATTGTATGGTGTCCTCCCACACAGGTGTAGGTCTGCCTACTAATCCTGTACTCAGCGGTCGGCCTCAGACATGATAGGGGTCATACTGAGACTTGGCGTGGCAATGCAGATCACTGCCAGGGAGGACCAGTAAGTTTTGCTGGCCTTGTGGCCTTCTGTCATGTTCAAAAGCAACGGCCCACGTGAGGTTGGACACTGACGGTGTTTTCTTGTGGGCTGTGTACTATATGTGCATTAACATTTGAAAAATAAAATAGAAGACAAAGAATCTTTTTTGGTAATAGAACTGGGATTTGAAGAGAGAGCTTTTAGAGTCCTGTTCTCAATGATGATAACTATTGCATCGTGAAAAATTCTGCTTTTTTAAACATTTGTATTCTCTGTTTACACCGTGCATATATTTGGTAACTATTGTTGTCAGGCTGCGCCATAAATCTACATCATAAACTAAATGTTCTGTTTCTATGGTAGCAAAGTAATTTTATCACAGATGTTTGATTTCCTTTCAGTGAATCTGGCAACACTTTCCCTAAAAGTTCAACAAAGGGCTGAACAAGTCAGTAATGTCTGTCTGTCTGCCTGTCTGTCTGTCTGTCTGACTGTTTGTCTGTTTCCAGACAGCAGACAACTCTGGTCAGGATCCGCACCGAAGTCAGCATCTCCGGTGTGGATTCGGCTTGGCGTTGTCTTCTGTCTGGGTTGTCTATTCATCTGTCTATCCATCTCTCTATCTATCCATCTATCTGTCTGTCTGCCTGCCACCTGTATGTGTACATCCTACCTACTTATCCATCCATCCTTCTAAACTTGCTCTAATTAAAAATCATCATAGTTGCCATGGGGTGATATTGCAATGTTCGTCCTGATAAATTGATGCAGGTTAGAGGCATCTTTGTTAGAAGGTTTTGAAGTTTGGGGGTCTTTATGTTAGGCCCTGTTTACACAAGAACGCGCGAAGGTGAAAACGTAAAAATATTTTATCGGTTGTGCCTTTTGTTTACACGGCGACTGCGTTTTTGAGGCTTAAAAAAATATGCTCATTTTCCAGCTCCCCTAGAGTTAAAGGGATAGTTCGGGCAAAAATGATATTAAACCCATGATTTACTCACCCCCAAGCGGTCCGAGTTGCATATGTCCATCGTTTTTCAGACAAACACATTTTCGTATATATTATAAAATGTTTTAGATCTTTCAGTTGATTAAATGTAATGTTACGGGTCCACCCATAGTCCACGACCTTCAAGTCCAAAAAAAGTGCGCCCATCTTTCACAAATTAAATCCAAACGGCTCCAGGATGATAAACAAAGGTCTTCTGAGGGTAATCCGCGCGGTGTTGTTGTAGAAATATCCATATTTAAAACTTTATTAACGAAAATAAATACCTTCCGGTAGCGCCGCCATCTTAGTCGCGTCCGCATTCAGGATGAGTGCTTACGCAGCCTACTGAGGCTACTCTGCTGCTGCTCTGTGCCCCCGCCCTCCGAATTTGTCAAACGTCACTAAGAAAAGTGCGTACACTACGCTAATACTCTCTCCTGAATACAGAAGAGTCTAAGATGGCGGCGCTACCGGAAGGTAGTTATTTTCGTTAATAAAGTTTTAAATATGGATATTTCTACAACAACACCGCGCGGATTACCCTCAGAAGACCTTTGTTTATCATCCTGGAGCCATTTGGATTTAATTTGTGAAGGATGGACACACTTTTTTTGGACTTGAAGGTCGTGGACTATGGGTGGACCCCGTAACATTACATTTAATCAACTGAAAGATCTAAAATATTTTCTAAAATATCCGAAAATGTGTTTGTCTGAAAAACGATGGACATATGCAACTCGGACAGTTTGGGGGTGAGTAAATCATGGGTTTAATATTGTTTTTGGCCGAACTATCCCTTTAAAGATTTGATTCTTACCGTTTTGAAATCCATTCAGCTGATCTCCAGGTCTGGCGCTAGCACTTTTAGCATAGCTTAGCACAATCCATTGAATCTGAGTAGACCATTAGCATCGCGCTAAAAAATAACCAAATAGTTTCAATAGTTTTCCTACTTAAAACTTGACTCTTCTGTAGTTACATCGTGTACGAAGACCGACAGAAAATTAAAGGGACACAAGGCAGCATTTTTATGTTAATAAATCATCTTCGTAAGTCGGTATATGGCTAAATGACTCATTACATGACGAATGAAGACTCTCTCGCCTGCCCCTACCGTCTGTAGGAAGAATACCCCACTTGCAAGTTCGCTGTATCTGACCCGGTGTCCTTCAGTCTCGTATAGTCTTAGATATAGAACGCATTTACTCCCAGACACTAGGGGGAGCTAGTAGAGAAATAATACTCAGACTTGCCTTGTGTGCCTTTAAAAGCTGCAATTTTGTAGGCAGATATGGCTAGGACTATACTCTATACTCTTAGAACACAATGTAACTACAGGAGAGTCAAGTTTTAAATAGGAAAAATATCAAAACTCTTTGGTTATTTTTTAGCGTGTTGCTAATGGTCTAATCAGATTCAATGGATTGTGCTAAGCTATGCTAAAAGTGCTAACGCCAGACCCGGAGATCAGCTGAATGGATTCCAAACGGTAATGGATTGAATCAAATGTTTAACTCTAGGGGAGCTGGAAAATGAGCAGATTCCCTCCCAAAACGCTTGTATAAACGCGGAATAAAAAGTAATAATGCAACGGCACTTTTGCATTTTCTCTTCAGATCGTTTCCGTGCAAACATAGTCTTAGTCCCCAAGTTATTTTGACATTTTGTCAATAGCAAATAGCAATGTTATTGTCTGCAATGGTATAGAGTTGTTCAACATCATAAAAAAACTGCATTGTGGGAATGTAGTCCCAAAGAGCGTTTTTGGGACTTGTGCACCAAGGTGAAGGTGTCTATATCCATCATTACGTGACAGGTTTATGTAACAATCAACTGCAAGAATTTCGACTGTGAGATACTAACTAGTAAATGCTTGAGTGAATCGCTTTGTTGTTTTACTAACTTTGGATAAAAGCATCTTCAAAATCCCTGCATGTAACGTAAACATCCCTATTTAAACCTGCTGAGAGATAAGAGTTTAAACGTTTATGCCTTAATAATGCGTAATGGTTGCAAATTAAAACTCAGTGATATTCATTTTTAGCACTGTGGCGACTCAATGACTTTGGGGCGCTCTCAAATAGCCCTTGATTTTAACAGCTTAAAGCAGAAGGAATGGCTGTACAGTATAGTGCTGTATAAGCTGATAGGGTTGAGATATACAATAAAAAGATTAATTCAAATTAGTCTGTAAACAAGATGTGAGAGCAGAACTGGCAACACAGCTCACTGAAATAAGCATTAAGAAGCCGTTATTGCGTTATTTAGAGCACCATAAAGCACAAAGGCTATTGATTTGAGAGGCAATGCGGCTACCCGGTTATGTCTGTCATTGCCAGGCTCATTAAACTGATATATTATGCATTGTGTTCTTCCTTCTGCCACTCTGTCTATCTTCCACAACACCACACCAGCCCAACTCCCTGCTATATGTCCCATAATCCTTTGCACCAGCACTTTTGGTTGTGTAAGGAATCTCAGTATTGGTTAGACGGCTTCAGGTAATACATTCACAACATAGTTCAAAATGTCCTCACTTAACCTCATGTCTCTAAACCTATGTTATGTAAAAAAATATATACTTTTTTGCATTTATTATAGATTCTAAAGATCAAAAGTTGACAAGCGTCAGACAGAATTGTTGCCTTTGGGTGAACTGTTAAAGTAAATATGGACATTAAGCATCTAAGATGTAAATGTACCTGTTATGTTGCACGTCACCCTTGCATAATTTTTCCTAGTTGTAGAAAGCAAATCAGCTCCAAAGACGAAAACAGCTCTGGGTTATGAGGAGAGGTTGAAAGAAATATATCACCAAAAGCGCAGGGCACGAAAAACATCACTCACCAGAACGGAATGGCCCGTGTTTACAGAGACTCAGAGCTGTTAATTCCCTATAAATCTATGCCGTTTTTGGAGCTGGTCCCTAGCACACAAGCTGGCAAGCTCTCCTGAGCTTATAGTCTGTTATGGCACTGAACCAGACTGTGAAGCTTAGGGTGACAAACTCTCTCCCTTGCTTCCCCCTTTGCTTACTCCTCAAACCACACAATCTGCAGACAAGATCTGGTACATTACAGGTATATGAAAATGCTAACATCCTTTAGCTGGAAACTAAGGGAACGTTTTCAACCAAAAATGAGAAATGTTTTATCTTGAAAATGCACAATTTTGAAAACGCATTTTAAAAAGCACATTTTTGTAAACGTTATTGTTTCCATCTAACCAACAATAAAAACGCTAATCTGTGAAAATGCTTACGTCATGGGCATGCATACTTAAAGGTTTATAAAGGCGCTCTAAGCAAATTCGTCTAAGCGTTTTAGACCAAAAAAAAAAAAAAAAATTCATACAGTAAACATCTCCTCACTATCTGCTAGCTGCCTGTCCCCTGAACACACTGTAAAAAAATGCGGTCTCTGTAGACAGCCCAGGCTCCACAAACTGCAACAAAAACAAAGTGGTCAAACCTACCACTACGAAACATAACAAAGTGTTCCAGCCAATAAATGACAAGAAGGATTTGGGGGTGGGGGTTGGGCGCGTTCATGATTCTTACAGAAAGCACGGGAGGGGAAGAGGGGGAAACCAACGCTCCGTTTTGTTTGACAACACTTCGAACGTCAAAAAGAAGTGACGTCTCACAGATTCGCTTAGAGCGCCTTTAAGTCTACTGGGGCTGGTTACACAACCTGGGCCTAAACCTGGTCGTAAGACTAGTCTGGACATTACGTCAGACATAGAATTTACATCTGTTGCACCATCTAGGCTTAGCGAATGTTTGAGACTTAAACTTATTTCTTGTCAAGGGTAGGCATAAGTATAAAGTATTGACTTTTTAGAAATAGAAAAAATGAAATGTGACAAGACGTTGTCACGTCTAACTGTGGGTTCACATGAGACACAAGTTCAACGATTTGCGCGAGTAGATTACGTACAAAGTCAATGCAAAGACGCGATCAGATGCGTCCTCACGTGCGGTGATGTGAATGACGCAATATGGGCGGTGCGTTCACATTGCCCCAGCTGCATCTTGCCACGAAAAAAAAAACATGCTATTCGCCTCTAACGTGTCTTCACCCAAGTTGAAAATATTCAACTCGAGCGAAAAATTTCCATGACACGAAGTTAAATCCCGCGAGTAATCTAGAGCGAGTAACGCGATGCCCCGCGTTTGGTGTGTACGTAGCATAATGCACAGGATACGCGAGCAGTGTGTTTTCATGCATGGCAGAGTGAGAGACCGCACCAATAAATTATATCATAAAATACATCAATATTTACAAAGACAAAGTAGAGAACTTATTAAAAGCTTTCAGTTAATTTTGTTTGGAACCAGTGTTTAAAATTATTACCTTTTGTGCAAACTGTAAAGGCTTTTGTTTAGTTAATGTGCAGGTTGTGGTTGATGGGTCTGCACGTGACGCACGCATTTTGAGGGAGAGCGCAATGGTAAACGTGAGGAAGGAAAGCTCTCATCTGTCATCTATTAGCTGGCAGCAGTAGTGTACATTTTAAATCATAGTAAATGTGAATGTCGTCTTAATATCACTGCGGTTAAACGCATACGCAAGGATGAACATCATCTACGCTGAGCGTAGCTGCATCTGGACGTAGTTTAAGATAGTGCAACAGGCGTAAATGCATATTTTTTTGTATAGGAATGCGAATGTGCACTCCTTTACAAAGTAACACCGCCAAGTACTGGCCTGGCATGCATAATACAGCATTTTTTTATTTTCATATCAATATCTTTCGGCAGGGAGGATGAAGCAACTTCAATTTTATGAGTATAAAAGTATAAAACAATAAAATAAACAAATGGCATTTAAATAGCAAAAATAAATTATGATTTTAATGCAAACTTCATCCTGACATAACTGAATGAACAAATTAACGAATGCACGAATGAAAGCAAAATCTGAAGTTAAATGAAGTCAATAATTAATATCATTCCCTTTTGGCAAGTTGGATGTAGAAACCTCATGTCTCTTTTTTTTACAGATAGTTAAACTCTATAAAGAGTGCACAAAAAACGATACAGAGAAAAAGATATTGAACTGGAAAATGATGTGAGCCGATTGCCCACAATACAAACAGCAAATACATTTTTTTAATTGCAAAAATATAAACAAGAGCAGCTGTTTATCAAAAAAAGATAAGCATTTGAACCCTGTTAATTAATTATTACTTAAGAGTTTTTAATTTGTAGTAAACAAGGAATATACAGTAGCCAAGCATACTAAAGTGATTTTGTGACAAAATCTCTCAACTATTCCAATTTGCCCTAAAGCTTTACAGAAGATGAGATCTTAGCACCAAAGTTCAAACAACTTACACACCCTGTTTCACTCAATTTCAAAAATGCAAGTTAAGAGCTACTTAATTAAAGATGCTATCTGCTTTTAGTTTCACACACAACGCTTAAACTGAGCCGTGTGCGTGTTACGAGGGTGAAAAGCGCGAGAGAAGGTACGGATCGATACGAGAGGAGTCCAGACTGTCACTCAGCCCCGTCTCCCCGAGGGAGGCCGCGAGAGATCGAACACACAGATAAACATCTCATGGAAATGAAGTCAGTCCTGACGTGGCTTTCGACGCACTTGCTCACAGATGGATGAATGAGAAAAACAGAGGAACTAATGAATTGAGTCAATGAAGGAATAAAAGTAGGTTGTGAGGATAAATGAATAACAGAAGAGTGTAATTGTCAGTTGGCCTTTCAAAGATGAATGAGGAGGTAATCCATCTAACTGATAAAATCCTTTTTCCCTCAGAGCAGCTGCCCATGGGTGAAATATTAGTCTGAAGTGGGTTCTCCATATTGGCTTTATGTGGTGAGAAATAGCATCGTGATAAAGCGTTCAGGTTAGACAAATGTCAAGAACCAATTAGGTGAGCTGGATCATTTTTGACTGCTTTTTTATAGACATGACAGTCTTAAAAGTTTTAAACTAGGTATAGCTGGAGGTCTTGGCGACCAGAGATGTTTAAAAAACCTTCTTTGCCATGTGTAGATGTTTAAAAGAACTTCTTTCAACAAGGAGTTAATGGTGTTTTTTTTTGAGAGAAACGCAAGTTTGATTTGATTCATTGTGTTTTAGTACCTTTTCTGACCTTCTCTTTTAAAGTTTTTTATATAAAGAACTGGGCACAGTGGTTTCAACTCACCTGGGCACTTGCTCTCATTTTCTGGTTGAGACTGCAATAATGATAATAAGCAGAGTTAGAAGCAGCGCTCCACCGATTAACAGATAGCATTTCCTCTTTCTCAGCTGCCTCTGTGGGGAAAAAAAAATATGTTTGAGATATTACTTGATCAAAAATTACTTCTGTGTTGATATTGCATGGGTTGGAGAAGCAACTTTAAAACTTTAGCTTGCCGAGCTACAACCTAAATATACATCACTCTTTAAAAATTAATTAACTTGAAAACACATTAAACTCAAAATAACTTTTTAGATCACTGTTTATATATATCACAAAAACAGCTTTTGGTTATGAGTAAAATATGGTAGGTCGTTTCAGCACATGGTTGGGTAAAACATGGACATACCAAAGTCCCCCTGTGGTTAAGATCAAGTTTTTATTGTTGCTAATACAGTATGTATATGGCGTTTTTAATATACTTTTAAAAAATCATGAGGAAATTCATAATATAACACAATTGCTGAGTATTTTTTCCAAAAAATTCAGGGTTCCCACTTTAAAGGGACACTCCACTTTTTTTGAAAATATGCTCATTTTTCAGCTCCACTAGAGTTAAACACTTGATTTTTACCTTTTTAAAATCCATTCAGCTGATCTCCGGGTCTGGCGGTACCACTTTTAGCATAGCTAAGCATAATCTATTGAATCTGGTTAGACCATTAGCATTGCGCTAAAAAATAACCAAAGAGTTTTAAAAATTTTCCTATTTAAAACTTGACTCTTCTGTAGTGACATTGTGTACTAAGACCGATGGAAAATTTAAAGTTGCGATTTTCTAGGCAGATATGGCTAAGAATTATACTCTCATTCTGGCGTAATAATCAAGGACTTTGCTGCCGTAACATGGCTGCAGGAGGCGCAATGATATTACAGAGTGGCCGAAAATAGTCCCCTGCCACTGAAAGTTACTAAGGGGACTATTTTCGGCTGCTGTGTAATATCATTGCGCATAGTTAAGTTATAAATAGGAAAAATATTGAAACTCTTTGGTTATTTTTTGCGTGATGCTAATGGTCTAATCAGATTCAATGGATTATGTTAAGCTATGCTAAAAGTGGTAGAGCCAGACCCGGAGATCAGCTGAATTCCAAAATGGTAAAAATCAAATGTTTAACTCTAGGGGAGCTGGAAAATGAGTATATTTTCAAAAAAGTGGAGTGTCGCTTTAAGTCAAATGTCAAAATCCCTGACTTTCACTGACTAAAATTTTGAATTTCTATGACCTATGTCCGGGATGCCGTGAGCCTGGATAATGTAGTGTACATTGAAAGTTTATGCTTAAATGTGTGAAATGAATTAACAGTGCCAATAAACAGCTGCTTAAATTGTATAATTGTATGATATTCCTTACGCCACAAGTTAACAAACGGATTACATTTTGATAAATGGAAACTAAAATGTAAAGCAACAAACAAAAAGCCCTGATATTCCATGGCTTTGACAAAAAATATATAAAATTCCCTGACTTTTAATGTCTGTAAAAGACCTTTTAAATTCCATAATATTTCTGAAATTCCATAACCCGTGCAAACCCTGAAAGTTAAGAGTTCTTCAGAAAGAAATCACAGTTTAAGATTGCCTCGGTTTCCTATGTCACAAACATGTAACCAATCACATCATCACAGTTGAAAAAGTGGATCAGTAGTTTGAGCCATAGAAATTATGTATGGATGCCACATTGATTCACAGCACTGCTGCAGTGTGAATGCTCTTACCTTGTAATATCAGTGCAAAAAAAAAATTGTGATGTAAAGACGCAGTTTACTTATACATTGTGTAAAACTGGACTTGGTACTGTGACTGAAACTGCTGAATGTAGCATCTATTTATATATATCTATGGTCCGAGCTGTGTGACTGAGTAGAGGCAGGGACCAATTTGCATATTCATAGATCTGCGTATACTAAATAAGGCAAAGATTTTAATAAATACAATTATTGACTACAGAGGGACTTTAAATCAACCTAGAACATGTCTATAGGCAACCATTTGCATTTTTAGTGCATTACACCTGTAAGTAAATGTTTAAAAAGACATCTTATTCTCCAATAACAAATCTGATAAATGCATAAAAACATAAACAGCAGAAATGTTTATTTTAAAAAGCTTGTCACTGTAGAAGCTACAATAAAAACAAGTGAGGTATTGCCACACTTTATCTTTAGTTAAGTTAGATAAAAATTGTTGAATTAGTCACTCCCCAATGTTGCCCAGATGTTTTGTGCTCCTGATCCATACAGTATTTATGTATACTGTAGCTCATTGGTACAGTATAGTGAAAGTGAGGTATTTGCCAATGTATGGTAACCAATACTTGGGATGAGACCTCTGCATTTGACCCATCCAATGAGTAGTGAACACAAGCACAGCAAGTCGTGAACACACAAACACCCAAAGCAGTGGGCAGCTATCACTGCAGTGCCCGGGGAGCAATGGGGGACAGGTGCCTTGCTCAAGTGCACCACAGTCGCAACCTGCCGACCGTGAAACTCAACAACTCTCGGGTTAGCCCGATTCTCTAATTCATATTAGGCTATGCCTGCCCCAATATACAGCATTATAGCAAACCCAGAGAACAGATACATACTGATAAATAATGCATATCTTGTCTAAATTAATCTAAAAAATATATCCATAAACCATTTAAAGAAAAAATAACAAATCAAAGAATTTATTAAATCTAAAATGGTTCAAACATCTAAAAAAATCTATAACATGAACATTTTCCTGGTCTTCCACTACAGTTATCTTCATCATTAAATCAACAAGCATTATTTAGTATGAACAGTCTTTTACTGTAGGTTCAAAGAATAAAAGAACAAGATTACACCATCATTTTCCAAATAGGTTCCCGCCATTGATGCATTGCCCCAATATGAAATGACAGCACTGCCATCAATTGACCTCTATAGCTCCCCTCTCAATACAGAGAGATGCTTTAAAAATGATTTCTCAAAGACAGAATTGAGTTGTGGCCCAGAGTCAAGAGCGGTTGGACAAGCATGAGAGAACTGCTTTCTTCGCCATGCCTGAATTCTGGCGTTCGTAAAACCCATCTGCACTTTGACTCCGATAAAGCTCTGCGTTGGGAGGGAGCTCTGCTCCGTTTTCAAAAGAATTTCGAAAAATTGCCGGAAGTGTCATTCGAATGTTGAATGTCTAAGACGGTTTCTTCTCATGGGGCGACTAGAATCTGATGCTTTGTCATGTTGAAGAAATTAATATCCAGTTCAGAATAATACAAAAATGTGTCAATAGAATTTGCTTGCTGAGTGAATTTAAATAAATAAATGCTTTTCTGACTCTGCAGGAGGCTTCAATATTTGGGAACGGTGAATGTGCCGATTCTATGTTGTTTTGAAATGCCTCCCGCCCAACTCCCCATCGTTTTTGACAAAGCCAGAAAGAGCAGCGGTCCTAGACCACGGCAAGACTGGAGTCTTTAAATCCTTACGTGCTTCAAAGCGCAAAGAGCAATTCATCTTCTTATCTAAGAATGGAAACAGGCTTTCTATGTGGAAGTGTGTGTGGGGGGAGGGAGGCAAAAAAAAAAAAAACTGCTGTCGAGTAATTTTCCATTTAAACGTTCCACTCCACAACAATTTGCATAAGCAGCCTGCGTCTGTGATAAGAAGATTGGTAATTTTCAAAGGCTCTGGAGGGATTGGGAATTAAAAGCCTCTCTCCGCTATCTCCTCTCTTGCAGCTGGTCACCACAGATTCCCCTGCTCCTTTCTTACATTTTCTCCAAAACCGCGCCTTATAAACTTTTTCTTTCTCGCTCAGGCTTTCTTTACAGTCTCTCTGTGCTGATTTTTTACTCTGTGTTATTCTGGCCTCCTCTGTCATTCAGGAAAGCAGGAAAATAAATCAGGTAAAAGGAAAGAAAAAGCTTTAGGTGAAAATATAACTGTTGCTCCATTTTGGAAACTGAAATTTCTGGATGCGGTGGGGATGAGTGATTGAAAGGGACGGAGAGAGTGCATAGATACAGAGTAAGAAGGAGAGATGTAAAATGAGTTAAGAGTAACAGAAAACTTATATGCTTGGAATGAAGTGTTGGAGAGAAAAATATATTTTTTATCCCATCCATGTAGCCAATTTAATCAAGCTGTGTTAAAACTACTAAAGCAACATTACTTTGTTACATAAAAGTTTTTTTTCACTTGTGGTACTTTTGTTAATGAATTAGCTCTTTATATGCACTTATTTTAAGATTTGATTTAGTTCTTATGCTTAATATTTTGACTGATTTGCATCTTGTACCTAAAAAGAAACTGATATGATATTAATTGTTGATGTGTTACTTAGATTACACATTTTAATGAATTATGTAAGACAACCATCAATCATTAATACATCAGAGTAAAAATAAATTTGATTATCTAATTTCTGGGTCACTTGAGTCACCAAATGTAATTGGAAGGATAATAATTGCTTTCCAACAGGTTTCCTGAGCTTCTTTTCAATTGGTTGCACAAACGGATTATACCACTGCTTGTTAATGTTTTTCAACATAGATTGTCTTTGTGATGTCACATAGGATGCTATTTTTTTTTACTGAATTAGCAAGTTCAGTGACACTTTACAATAAGGTTGTATTTGTTAAAGTGTTAAATGTTAAACTCCACTTTTTAAAAACTATGCTCATTTTCCAGCTCCCCTAGAGTTAAACATTTGATTCTTACTATTTTGAAATCCATTCAGCTGATCTCTGGGTCTGGCGCTACCCCTTTTACCATAGCTTAGCACAATCCATTGAATCTGTTTAGACCATTAGCAGCACAGCAGCTGAAAATAGTCCCCTTAGTATCTTTCAATAGCAGGGGACTATTTTCGGGCGCTACGTAATATCATTGTGCCTCCTGCAGCCATGTTACAGCAGCAAAGTCCTTGATCATTTCGCCAGAATGCGAGTATAGTTCCTAGCCATATCCACCTTGAAAATCACAACTTTTAATTTTCTGTCGGTCTTAGTACATGATGTAACCACAGAAGAGTCAAGTTTTAAATAT
This sequence comes from Paramisgurnus dabryanus, assembly GCF_030506205.2. NCBI lineage: Eukaryota > Metazoa > Chordata > Actinopteri > Cypriniformes > Cobitidae > Paramisgurnus > Paramisgurnus dabryanus. The sequence continues at coordinate 10,598,809 of NC_133349.1, forward strand.
TAAAAATATCTTAACTCTTTGGTTATTTTTTTAGGCGCAATGCTAATGGTCTAATCAGATTCAATGGATTATGCTAAGCTATGCTAAAAGTGCTACCACCAGACCCAGAGATCAGCTGAATGGATTCCAAAAAGGTAAAAATCTAATGTTTTACTCCAAGGGAGCTGGAAAATTTGCATATTTGCATTTCTTTAAAAGTAAAGGCATTAGCTAACAAGAATGACCAATTAAAGTATTCATCATTTATTAATCTTAGTTAAAGGACCATTAAACCCATTGCAGAGGTCTGAGCTGAAACACAAACACGCGAAAATTCTCAGGGCAGCCGAAAATGTCGAAATTTCAGTCAAAACCATTCTATTTCACCATAAACAATCTGAAAACAGGGCTTTAAGTCTAAAATACCGAACTTGTCCTTTAATGCCATTTACTACAATTGTTTGTGTTCATTGTGCAACTTAAAAAAATTATTCAATGCTGAAATTGACATGAAGTAAGACTAATAAATGCTGTTGAAGTATTGTTAGTTCATAGTAATTAATCCTTTAATAAAACCTTTTTAGAAAAATCTTACAGCAAGTTCCTATTTTTGATTTAGCATCTCCTGAAAACCCCCAATTTTCCACTTTTAATAGACAATTATGGGAAGGGAGAGAGCAGCAACCATTTCTTCCAACCATGGAGAAGGGCAGAAAACATCCGCTAACCCCCATGCCAGAAGGTAACCTTGAAGTCAACTAAATTAAACCCTGTAGCAAATCCAGTCTGGTAGAAACAATGCTGCACAATTTCCACTGTCACTTTAACCCACGTGAGTCCGTGCCGGTGGACATCACAATTTCACCAGGAACAGAATGACATGACTTGCTTTGCATTTGCAAGCGAGAGAGATTCATTTACCTTGCGTGACATGAGAAATGTCTTTATAATGCTATAATAACCTAGCCTGATGATTACCGACATAATATTATTCTGTCTTTATCTCATCTGCTCAGAAAATTGAAGGTCCATAAAATAAATAATGTTTGTGCTGCCACTGCCTGCCTTGTAATCGGCTTACGTGCAATTTACATAAAATTCTGAATCAAAGCTTTCCTGATTATGATGTTTAAAAGACACAGCAAATAAACAGAACTTGAGGATCTCGCTTTGCAGTTGCCTTTGGCAAACATAAACTTTTCACTGCCTGGTGTACACAAGTCTTTGATAGCTAAGTAGAAGAAAGCGTTATAGATGACTTTACAGTTGCACCTTGATCTTGCCACCCTACATTATTCTGAAAAGGATGAGCAATTGAGTTTTTTTTCTTTATGTGTCTACTGTCTAGACTTCTAAATGTAATGCAGCAGTTGGTGTCACATACTGTAATGGTTGTTGTTGAATATGAGTATTGATTCTCAATATACGATTACACAATATACTTAAAGGGATAGTTCACCCAAAAATGAAAAATTCGTAAAATTAATTATTTATTCACCTTCAAGTTGTTACATACCTGTATGAATCTATTTGTTTTGCTGAACAGAAAAGAAGATTTGTAATCGAGCAGGAAACAGGAGCACCATTGACTTCCATAGTAGGAAAGAAAAATACTATGGAAGTCAATGTTTTGCTTAAAATATCTTCTGTTGCGTTCATCAGAACAAAGTAATTTATACAGGATGAACTATCCATTTAAAGGTGCGGGTGCAACTGTGACGCAGATGAAGAACAACGCGGCTGACGTGTTATCTGGTGCGCCCAAGCTGTTTTTTTTGTTTTTTTTTTGCGCCCGGGCTTCGTTTACAGTCTGAGGGAGACGCACGCTGTAAGTTTGTGAAAAAAACTTTGCAAACATGTCTGAGGATAACACTTTATCCTTGTCACTGCAGTGATGTGACTTAAGTCTCTTGCATGGGCTTCACAACAGACGCGGATGAGAAAACAATGGTGAATAAAGCCAAATTTTTTATGTTTGGACCAAAACGTATTTTTGATGCTTTAACACATTATAACTGACCCACTGATGTCACATGGACTACCACATGCACATGTTCCGAAGATGAACGGAGGTCTTACGAGTTTGGAACGAGGGTGAGTCATTAATGATATTATTTTCATTTTTGGATGAACTATCCCTTTAACTATAATTAATAGATCATCAAGAACATAAAAAACATTTTAACATAAGTAATTATTTAAAAAAAATCTTTTTAAATGTTTTTAGGATTATTTTAGAAACAAGGTTTAAATCCAACCAATCCAGTATCATTTAAAAGGGACATTTCACAAGACTTTCTAAGATGTCAAATAAATCTTTGGTGTCCCCCGAGTGCGTTTGTAAAGTTCTAGCTCAAAATACCATATAAATAATTTATTAGCATGTTAAAATTGCCACTTTGTAGGTGTGAGCAACAATGTGCCGTTTTTGGGTGTATCCTTTTAAATGCAAATGAGTTGATCTCTGCACTAAATTGCAGTGCCGTGGTTGGATAGTGCAGATTCAGGGGCGGTATTATCCCCTTCTGACATCACAAGGGGAGCCAGATTTTAATGACCTATTTTTTTCACATGCTTACAGAGAATGGTTTAACAAAATGTTTTTCTAGGTAGATAGAAGCACTTGGGACATAATCATAGCACCTAATCATGGAAAAAGTCTGTGCATATGTGCACCTAAAGCATTCATATTACCGTATTTTCCGCACTATAAGGCGCACCGGATTATAAGGCGCACCTTCAATGAATGGCCTATTTTTATTTTTTTTTAATATATAGGGCGCACCGGGTTAAACGTTGATGTGCATATCAACAATATCTCCCAGCCTTGCTCACTCTTCTCCCAAACGTGGAAGGGAACTTTTCCCTAATTCAGTAAACTCGTTGTAAATGAAACAGTCTGATACTCGCGCGAGCCGGCCGCGGATTATAAGGCGCACTGTCATTTTTTGAGAAAATTAAAGGCTTTTAAGTGCGCCTTATAGTGCGGAAAATACGGTAGTAACCCAGAGTTAGATTTTGGTACTTAAGTGTGCATATACAGTATGTACCTTTACACTTTCCCCACCATTGAGTTATCTCGAAAATTAAGAGAAAACATTTCCCTGCCAATGACTCTTCCCTGACAAGTTTTTACAATTATCTGTATTTCCACCATTATCCACTAGATGGGGCTCATACCCAACTTATAAAAAACTGAAGCAAAAACTAATTAAACAACATTTTAAACTCTGTGTTTGTTTTGATCATTGTTCTGAATCTGATCTCTAAGCAAAATGCAATTTACGAGTTCGCCTCACCGAGAATAAAGTGGGACTGCTAATATGCGTGTGTGGCGTGCTGTCCCGGGGCGAAGGTTTCGAGCTCAGGAAATACCCCCCGAGTTCGGAACGTTCGTCCCTTGACCGGGGAAGTAGCCCCGGGCCTGGGGCGTGCCCTGACCCGGGTTATCCCCGGTGCTGAGCTAAATGTACGTAGTGAGGCGAAGGGGTGGAGGTGGCGATAATTCCGGAGAATGAGGATAAGGAGTCTTGATTATTTATAGAGCTGGTACTAAGTTGTTGTGTTGATTAGTGATTGATAACCAGCCGTGTTCATTGTTCAATGATCGAGAGCCAGCCGTGTTCATTAATTAGTGATTGAGAGCCAGCCGTGTTCATTGACTGATCAGCTTCTCCCAAACCTTATTTATAAAACATCATTTATTTCAGCTTTTTGCTCAGCTTTTTAAGGGGTTTTAAAAAGAGAATGAAATTAGGATAAAACAGTTTTTTCCTGTTTTGTTTGTTTGTTTGAAAGCAGAGGGTCTGTTCTTTCATTTGATATATTTGTATGTTTATATATTTATAGTAGAACATTTTCCTGAAAGGCATTTTGTGAAACTTTTGAAAATCACAAAAAATGTTAGCGGGCGATTTAAAAAAAAAGCTGGTGAGGAATGAGTTAAAGATGCACATTAGTACGTCAAAGGCACCAATTAGTACCTATTAGTATGTATACATTTACCTGTACCTAAATGATACATATTAGGACCTCTTTTAATTGTATTTGCCCAGTGACAGCTTGGGTCCAATTTTTGACAATTTTTTCAAACAGTGTACAAAGAAAACAGCTGCCCGTTCCTAATATGGCTACCAAGTGAACAGATGTGCCTTAAAGAATATGAAACCACTTTCCAACCCAGCGAAAATAACGCTCATATGCTAAACTTGCAACAACATTCCCATACATATTCATTCCACTTCAACTCCAATATCACAAACAGGCCAACGTGGCAGTCATCACCACCAGCTAACTCCATTCATCACCATTTCCTAAATTACACTGCATGATTGATTTGCGTTGCTGTGCCTGATCACAGCATGACTTAGCACTGATCAACTCCCTTCTGCATACATTACACAAACCTGACAAACTTTCGACATGAGGAGCAGTACACTTGCGAAGAAAGAGGAAAGGGTAGAGATTTCTTATTCGCTATAAGTCTATTTTAATTTCTACACTGCAGTCAAAACAGCAAGAGAGTGGGGAACAGCTGTCAAAGCAACACGGAAGTTAAAGGCTGGTTTTTACATTTTCAAAGGAAATGTGAGACATTAGTAGCCATGCAAAACTCATGAACTTAGCAAATCTGAGCACAGGATCTTATCTAAAACATGTACAACCGTGTAAGTTATCTCAAGACAACCATTACCCAACTGCTATCATCCAGTTTCAACTCAATAAGCACATTTACATCCTCTATCTACATTTGCATGTACGTTTGACTTTGTGTATCCATCATGCAGTTTGCGTGTACAATGGGTATATTCTCTGTGTATATACGGTGTATGATGTGTATAATGTGTATTGTTTTGTACAGTTTGTTTATTTGTATGTTGCCCGCACTGTACTGCAAAATGTTATTTGTACAGTTTGTCTAGGTAGCACCAGCATTACGGTAATCTGACAGAGGAGAACGTCTTGGTTACTTTTGTAACCCTCGATGACCAATGTATTGGGAACTCGCTAGAGAGACCTATCTGCTTCAAGAAGCTTCCAAAGAGCCAATGAATGTTGGCATGCAGTATTTGAGAATAAATGAGAGGCAGGTGCACTACATAATCAGCTATTTTCACTGACAAAGCCAAGCACATAGCCTGGCCGACTCAGCGGTGGTACAGCAAGCCGTGGCGACGTGACGTCTCCATTCCCTTCCCACAAGAAACGAGGGTTACATATGTAACCGAGACATTTACTTTGAGACGATTACTTCATCAACACTTCAATGACTGACATATTGGGAATCCCTTACCAAGTCCCAATGGTGATACCCCTTCCAGTGCCCTGCACAAACCTTCTGCCCCTTGTTTTTATAGTAGGTGGAACAGGGTATTATGCAAAGGAGGTCGGCTACTACTTGTTCCTTAACCCACTAGAGTAACCTTAAATAACAGTGGAAAGCGTACCCACCAGGGCGGTAGCTGGGAACGCTGCGGAGCCACATCCCTTAGAGGTTTCTTAGGTTGTGATTACAATATGGAATAACTGTAGAAGGTTTTACTGCATATCGAGGTCTCTGGGGTGGCTTTCTAAAGAGACTACACTTGTACAGAGACCACAGAGGCAAGGTCCTACTTGAAGAAGTTCGGTTGCAGGGTGCGTACGGGACACAACAAAGGTAATGCTGGGTCTACCTCCGCCGGGGGCAGGGCTTGCAGGCTCACCACCTGATCTCTAAAAGGAGTTGTGGGAACCTTGGGCATGTAGCCGGGCCAGGGTCTCAGTGTTACACTGGAGTCAGCGGACCCGAACTCTAGGCACGAGTTGTTGCCTGAAAGCATGTACAGGCCTACTGCCCTCTTTATCGAGGCCAATGCAACCAGGTTCAAAGTTTTCATGGAGTGAAACTTGAGCTTGACTGACTGCAAAGCCCAAAGGGGGAGTCCTAGAGTGGTTTCAGTACCAAGGACAATTCTCAAGAGGGCATAAAGGGGGGCCAAGGTGGATTAAAGCCCCTTGCCCCCCTAAGAAACCTGATGACCAGGTCGTGCTGACCAACCGACCTACCTGCTAAAGGGTCATGGTGGATGGAAATCGCAACAATATACTTAAATCGTGGAGGGGGATAGCCTCCGCTCCTAGCCAATGCTACAAAAGAGAGCACCTTATTACAGTACCTAATACAGTTTGAAGTAAAAAAACAACATGTTTTTAATCATGCTTGCTTGCATTTCTTCGACCACTGGATCAACATCACCAGTTTTGGGGCAGTTCCCATTCTCTCATTTCTACAGTATATGTTTGTGTGTGAGTCCTGACCAGCCATGCCATTTAAGAGAAACTGTCTCTAAACTGGAACCCACTGCTGTTCGTTGCGTGCCGCCATCGCAGCTTAAGGCAGAAACTGATTCATGGCATGTATTTAATTTTTAATAATAAATCATCATGCAGGCCAGATTGTAAATGCAGCCATATCACACTGTATCCCAAGACTGGTTGCCAAGTGAAGCTAAGTAGGTTGAGCCTAATCAGTACTTGGATGGGAGACCTCCTGGGAAAACTAGATTTCTGCTGGTAGAGGTGTTAGTGAGACCAGCAGGGGGTGCTCACCAAGTGGTCTGTGTGGGTCCTAACACCCCAGTATAGTGATGGGGACATTATACTGTCAAAAGCACTGTCCTTCGGATGAGATGTTAAAGCGAGGTCCTGACTCTCTGTGGTCATTAAAAATCTCAGGATGTCTTTTGAAAAAGAGTAGGGGATGTGCCCTGGCCAAACTTGCCCATTGGCCTACTAATCATCCCCACATATACTAATTGGCGATATAACTCAGTCTCCTCTCCACTAATAAGCTGGTGTGTGGTGGGCGCTCTGGTGCAATATGGTTGCCGTCGCATCATCCAGGTGGATGATGCACATTGGTGGTGGTTGAGAAGAATCCCCATTTCATATGTAAAGCACTTTAAGTGTCGCAGAAAAGCGCTATATAAAAATGTAACCAATGTCTTTTTGACACCCCTGGCTCATACACTACTCTGAGAAAAAAAAAGGTATATTAAGGTACACAATTTGTCACTGGAACGATACCTTTTTTTAAAAGTACAAAGGTGCATATTGGTACTTCAAAGGTACAAATCTATACCAAAATGGTACATATTAGGACCTTTTTAAAAGATACAGTACCATCCCAGTAACAAATTTTGTGCCTTTCTTTCTGAGAATGTACTGACAATAATGTTTCGGCACAAGAGGACTGCCCCGCCAAACTGAGCCTGACTTTGAATTTAAGCCACACATTTAATTTAATCACTAAACAGTTTAAAAGTTTTTCCTTGCATATCTTATCTTTCTGAAAGCACCAATGAGCCAGGTACCCCCTTCAAAACCGACAAAAAGTCTGTTCAGTTAAATGCATAGTGTTTGTGGTAAAAGGTATAGCATGATAATTGTTAAAAGACTAAACTTCTCGACAACTGCAGGTTCACTTTGAAGAGTGCCAATGTAAAGCACTTTTCTCGCTGCCACTTGACAAAATGAGCTTGTAATGGACAAAGTGAGAAAATGAATAATGTAATTGAAGTCTAGAGTCTGAGTATTATGGTGTGAACTCCTCACTGTCTGTTCTTTGGAGTTTCGAGTTTGAAACAGTGGCATGGTAATGAACAATCATGTTTCCTCGTGGTCCATTGAACTCTGATGGGGCTGATACAACATCATTCTCGTCACTTACATACCTTCCACGAGGAACTGCTTTTGGCATGATGGATTATAGATTCGATTTATTTCCAGCGTTCGACTAACTGACACGTTGGGCCGCGGAAATGACTTGCTATTTTTAATTGACTCGCGCTTGTAATGTTCAACCGTGTGGGTTTATGGGAGATGTTTAAAAAGGAAACAGGGTAGTGCCCTAAGCCAGACGCGCGAGCCCCTCCCACCTAAGGGTGGGCGGGAGCGAGACTGGCGAAGTGCTAAATTGCTCTGCGTGAGTTTGGTCACGGCTGAGCTCTCCTTGAGATAATGAAATGACAATTAATCCGAAAGCTGTTGCTACTCACTCATTTACTCCTCTGCGCTCTTGTAAGTGGAGAAAGGAAGACAGGGCAAAAACTATGGACAGGAGCGGAATGCTAAAACGAACGTTGGGGACTTTCATTTACTTTTGCAAACTGGCACCTGTTTCTGTTGATGGAGAGATTCATATTCAAGTAGATAAACAAAGGTGGACGTGAATGTGCATGAGGAAATGTTGGTAGCTAGCCACCTATTATTGCGCAGCATGAAGTCAAACACACATGACATATAATGTATGTAAAATTCAACCGATCAAATGTCCACCAAAATTCTGCTTTTTTGTCCATGTCTGCATATGGAAATCCTTGACCTTTCCATGTGGGTTCCTGCATATCACTGAGACTACACCATCACACTATGTAATGTCAATTTAAACCATTAAATGAATTATTTGGTTATACATTAATATTTTTACGAGCTAAAACATTTACAACAAATACAAGAGATGTTAGAAATCAAACTACCTGATAATGACTGGCTTTTGCAAGCTCCTGATTGGCCGTTTCCACATGCGATGAGGTTGTCTGAATGTAATCTTCAATACTGTCTGTGGAAAGAGAACAAGCAATCATGTTGTCTTGTGTTGCAATGTTTCACACATTAAAATTTTCTTTCAGCCCGTTTCTGTCGGTGTGCCGTAACCTTAAGCACCACAAAAAAGGTGTGACTCAGGTAAGTATTCGCAAAAGAGAAAAATGTTCAAGTACACCCTGTACCAAAACATCTTTATAAACACTCACTTTCATGCATGTTCCCTTTCTCAAGAGTAAAGGGATTAGAAAGCACTAACAGCAAAAAGCCCAACAAAACGTTGCCAGAAGTGCACCTACATGACAAGATTTCCAATCCACTGAAATCACAAAAGATCTTATTTAAGGAGATGGTTCACCCAAAAATGAAGACCTTGCTCTCATTTAATTATATATATATATTTTTTCTAAATATTAAAGTAAACATAATTGAATAATAACCATGCAATGACAGCTCGTATTCCTTGAAATTGTTCTTGCAAGGAAATTTTATATTTTTTGAAAAGTATTTTCAGTATAAACTTTAATGATAATCATTAGTGCTACAGTTTGTAAACCATGCAACTTCTATAATAAAGGCTTACAGTATGTGATTTTATGTGAAAATGAATACTTGTAAGGCATCTATTACCAGAGGAAACAACACACGAACACGCACACAGACACACACACACACACAGTATGCTAATAAACCAGAAGCTCTCAAAGACTTGGTTACGTCCTTGCATTCTTAATTCGAGGGAAAGTCAGCCAATTATTAACTTTGAATAATCCAAATGAGTCGTCTTGTTCCAATGCACATGTACTTATTCTAGCAAGTGAGAACATCGATTCAAATGCAAAGTCAATTCCCTTCCCAATTAAAAACAAATGTGTGGTTGGGCACACAGGAGAGCAGAACGAGAGCTTCAGCGAGGTTAAAGCAGGGCAAGCTCAGTTAAGGGAAACACTGTAGACTTCACCTCCGCCTAGTTGGAGGAACTAATGAGGTTTTGTTTATCTAACTTTGATTTGATTTGGTGCTGGTCTTTGCTTTTGGCGTGTGAAAGAAAACTGTAGAGGCGAAATTTTTCCTTTTCTGTATTTTTAACTGTTTATTCTTATAGATGGCATTTAAGAGGATTAACCAGAGATCAAACATGTCTATAATCTTGTAATCTTCCAGCCCACCATTCACCTTTTCCACGTTTTTTCTATTTCTAGAAACTGGTAAAATTGCCAGTAGTGTAGTAAATGATGGCATGCAATAGCTTCCTGCTATAATTAAATTTGTAGGAGCTGTTATATTACACTTCCATGGTTTCCCATGTATAGGTCATGTACTTGAGTTCATGTAAGGTCTAGGGTTGGAAATCGAAGGAATCAGATCCGTACTATAAAATTGCAATTTTGATTATTCTTATCGATTACTGTGTGTGCATTTAAAAAAAGTCTGGGGCTGTGTCCGAAATAGCTCCCTACACCCTGCGTTCAGAGCAGCCACGGTAAAGGCGTCAAGCTCGAGTGATTTCAATGTTAAGTCAATGTGAAGACGCGTTGATGCGCGTCTGGAGGTCTCGCGGTGCGAATGAGGCGTTTAGCACAGGCGATAGACGCGATTCCACCTCATTCGCGCGTCTAGTTCGCGCATCTGCGTTGCCGCGGGAGTTTAACAATTTGAACCACGTTAACCAATCAGGAGCTTGCTCTAATAGTGATGTAATTACAGAAAGCGAGCGAGAATTTCACGTGCACTCATTCAACACCACAATGCACCGCAATAATGAGGAAACTCTACTCGTCCACCGAGGTTTATGCCAAATGAATTCTCCCATCTCGGCGGAAGATGGCGCCTGTCCTCCGGCAAGCTCAAGTGTCCAAATTCACTCACTTGTTTTCATTTACTATATTAGTGGACTAATTCGGACAGCCCGGATTTCTATTTCGGACAGCCCGGATTTCTGCCAGGGCCTTATGCAAACGCAGGTACGCGACAAGCAATCTGCCAGGACCTTACAAGATAAAGTCATGGCAACGTCATTTTCAAAGTGCTCAAAGTACATTTTGCGAAGTGAAATAATGATTGTCACACTACAAATAATGTAGTTAAACTATGGTTAAGGTAGTAACACCGTATAGTTTTCAAGAGCCTGCTGTGTATGATGTCCTGCGCAGCTCAAATCTCCGAGGCTAATATGGAAACTTTCCCATTACAAGACTTTAGTATCCTAAAGCTGACAAGTGAATGGTAAGATGAGTCGTAACAGATTAAACATGGTTAATAAATATATCATAAACACATTAAGCTCATCATGATAATTTCATTCACATCAGTTTTTACACATGGCCTGAATAAAAAAAAGTGTCTGTGTGTAAACTCAGCATTTACAGCTGATGTTTTATTTGATTAAAACTTATAAAACTAACCAGCCTTTTTACTGCAGTAACCATAACATAGTTTATCTATGATGTTTGTACTAAAACCACAGTAATAACAAATTTAACATTTTTCATTATAACCATAATATTTGTAATAAAACTACGGTAATAGAAATGGCAATCAATCTGACAAAAACACAGTTACTAAATGTTTACTGTTATAAAAAGTGGAGTATTTACCCAAGTATTTTTCTGTCATTTAAAAACACTGCTCATAAATATATTATTTTGCAAAACAGTCAGCGATTAGTAGGCTAATGGATGTGGTTTTGTATTTAAATGTTTGGCTTCTTATAAATTGGAATTAAAACAAAGAATCGAAAAATTGTAATTGATCAAATTTAAACCATACTCAACCCTAGTAAGGTCACAGGCTCCTTCTCAGATAGAGGTATCTGAACAACAAGATTCATTGAGTCACAAAAGTGAATAAGAGCAAGAATGAAGTTTAGAGTGTGGCAGATGGGAACAAACAGACCACAGTGAACACAAAGCAATATCTAAGAAAGTGCGTCATTCAAGACCTTCTCACTCTTTTACTCCAGCGACCAATACAACACTCCCAGCTTGAATATTTCCTCTCTATGCAAGATAACTGACCTGTCATCTATAACTAGTATAGCCACATGGAATCTGTGTAGAAATAAAGGATAAGCACAGAAGGGAGATGACAAATCGAACATAGACTTATTAATCTATAATTCAATAGTGAAACTGAAAAATGTCTCTTTTCATGTTCTTTGATGTATCAGCCATGAGTGCTAATATATCAAATGCCTGCAGGGTAATCAACATTTGAGTTGTTTTACGGGTGTCATATAGCCTAGAAATCTAGACGCACCCTAGCGGCCGCAAAATATATTTGCTGCCAGGGTTTAGTCTAGGCACTCACAATACACTTAACCGGTCCAAAAACCAAAATTTGGTCAGGCCAATCACATTGTGTGTAGCGTCTGTGGGGCGGGCTTAACATGATGACGACAGAGCTGCAACGGTTCCTACTTGAAAACAAAGAATGGCTGCTGCTGCTGGCGAACAGCTTTCTTTTGAAGCGGCTTTGGCCGCGACTCTGGAGGACTTAGACTTATGTTTTTCTTTGAGAGAAGAGCAAATAAACCCTACTGAAGTCCTTTTTAAGCAAGAAAGATGTGTTTGGAGTTTTGCCGACTGGTTACGGTAACTACGTCACCTTCTTCGTTGCTCTGATCCGTCATAG